>NC_091252.1:82052500-82355530 GCF_042477335.2 Ovis canadensis
AAGGATTCCTTAAGGAATTTTGAGCTGTGTTCACAAAAATTAGAAGGATATCTGGGGGAAGATGATGGACTGTGGAGGGAAGAGAATTCTAGGTAGAAGAGAGGGCTTATATAAGTATTATGGGGCAGCAGCAGAAATGACAGTGACTTGGAAGACCTGGTAGATGTTCTCAGCTGGAAGAGAGGATGTGAGGAAGGAAGTGGCTTAAAAAGAACCTGAAGAAGTAGGTAGGAGAGTGATCATGTCAAAACTTCTAGGTCATGCTAAGATATTTGATCTTTACCAAAGAGCCATTGACAGCTAATGAAGAGTTTAGAGTTGAATCATGATCGATTTCACATTTTGAAAAGGATAGTCTGGTTCTCTGGAAAAAAAAAAAAATTTGGAAGTCAGGTGGAGGTGGAAGGTCAGTGGCATGAGAAGTCACAGAAAAAAACAATTTGATGACTGTTGTATCAGCTCATGTTAGAGATGACAGTCCCTTGGAGTAGGTTAATAGGATTCTCACAGTGGAGAAGCAGATACAGTAAATTATTGAGAGATACTTATGAAGTGAAAAATAGTAGGATGTGGCAAAGATAATTTGTAGAATTCTTACTTGCAGAACTGGATAGATGGTAGTATGTTTAATGGGTAATGAAAAAAAGGAATGGCTTTATGAGGAGAGACCACAAAATGATTTAGAGCATACTGAATTTGAGGTGCCTTTAAGAAATCAAGTGTACTTTTCATGTCAGGAGTTCCAGGCTGTTGATATACCCTTGGGAATCACTGACAAATGCATGCTACATTAAATGATGAATGATATTCCCAATGAGATGGTGTAGAGTGAGAAGATTAGGAACCTTAAGACTAAGCCTGAAAGAAGCTAAATATCTGAGAGCTGGTACAAAATAACGAGCTGGCAAATAAGGTTAAAGAATGGCCAGGAAAATAGGAAGATCAGCAGAGCAGGTCACTGTTGGAAATCAAAGGAAAAGAATGTTTCAAGAATCGGAGAGATTGTCTGTTCCAGATAGTGCTGAGAGTTGAAATATGATGGGAGTTCAAATTTCTCTGTTAGATTTTATGATACAGATCATGATTATTTAAAATAGGGCAGAAGCCTGCAGAACTAGAGGAAGATTGTCTCCAGGAGGACGTAGGACTCAGCTGCTAATTGTACTCAGAGGGGTTGGCCAGATGGGTGAAATGAAGCAACAGAGGAACAATAAATTTATTCATGTATTGGCAAAAACACATTTTGGTACACATTTTTGCATACTTTCCGAATTTCTGTGTGACGTAGTGTGTTTTTCCTATTTACAGATTTTATTATATATTATTTTAAGTTATGGGTTTTGAATAGGCGTTTAGTGAAAGTGAAAGTATTAGTCTCTCAGTTGTCTCTGACTCTTGGCAACCCCGTGGACTGTAGCTCACCAGGCTCCCCTGTCCATGGGATTTCCCAGGCAAGAATGCTGGAATGGGTTGCCATTCCCTTCTCCAGGGGCTATTCTGGACTCCGGATTAAACCCAGGTATCTTGTATTGCAGGCAGATTCTTTACTGTCAGAGCCACCAAGGAAGCCTATTTTAAAAATCATACATGAAGTCATATATTATTACCTGTAACTAGTTTTAAGTCAACACCACAAAATAATATTCTGATTGTCTATTTTTATACTTGTTTCCAAATTAAATTTTCATCCTACACTTATAGTTATCTTTGCCTTTGTATCTAACATAGATGTTAAATCTACTATAAAGCTAGAAGCCAAGATAGTTTTATTTTAGAGGCTGAGAAACAGCACATGATGTTAATATTATAGTTTTTTTTTATATATACAAATTTTTTAAAACACAACCTGATCAATATTGATTATAGATTTAGCAAATGACAAAAGAATGAATGGCAGAAATTTGAAATTTCTATTTTAGAATTGGAAGGGATATATTAGGAAATAAAACATCTCAGGGGATTTTTTAAGGTGAAGGAAAACATGTTTCACAGAAATGTAAATATGGATGGAAATTCAAGTGGCAGATGGTCCTGGGTACTGGGTTTACTATGCACATCTGGTGTGGATGTTGGTTGGTGGCCAGTCTCCACCAGAAGATATTCTAGAGGAAGAAAGCTGAATTTCTTGAAATGCAGACCCCCAAATAAAGAAAATCTAAGAGGGCTCCACATTTAGGACTCAACTTTAAATACATTTTTTCTTGATTTTTTTTTTCTTTTCAAAATAAGACTAGCCTGACACCATGACTTTATACAGATAAATTATATTCACCTGATTACATTTGGCATAAAATTATTTTAGTCATTAATGACATGTCTTTCACAATATATGTTGATTTTTAAAGCTTTTTGTTTTGTTTTGATGTTACTAATTCGAGGTGAGTAGTGTTTGGGGAAGTTTGTGGTTATTTTTCTTTTTACACTTAAATAATACTATTGTTTTAGCTTTCTTTTTCAACACTAATTGAGTAAGCAATATAGATTGAGATTTTGTAGTTAAAGGATTTATTGTATTTTTTAACATGTCAGACAAAGCAGATGCAAAAGACCTTGGAAAGAAGAGGAGCAAAGACGGAGAGAAGGAAAGAGAAAAGGAAAAATTCAAATGGTCAATACATGGTTCAAGACCCTCATCAGATGTACAATATTCTCTACAGTCTCTGTCAGATTGTAAGCTCTCAGTCTCCTAGAATAATAGTTATTGTACACATTTCCTAAAATGCTGGAGAGCACTGGAGCACAGAAATGTATTTCCTGTTCAGATATATCTAAATGAGCTTTTCAGAGTTGCCCATAATTGTTAAGCTCTCAGATGGTTGTGCATAATGAAGCAAGATCTTACATATGAGACAGAAGCCAAAATTATCAAAGTACTTATGGTACAACAGTCACAAAAGTGTTTACATGAATGAAGATATATACTAATATATATTATTATAGTGTATATAACATAGTTTACATTATAAAATATATAAGTATGTTTATGTAAATATTTGATTAGATATTGATATATATTAGTATATGTCCTCTTCTATATAGGTTCTATATATATATGTATATATAAAATCTTTTCTAAAAAACTTTATAGTCCTAACATTGAGTCATCTATCTTGGTGCTTCCAGAATGCATAATTCTCAGTTCACTCCTCTTTACATGAAAACATGTCCATTTACGCCCAGTATTATGCTTTATCATTTTTTTTCATTTTGTCTTCTTTCTGAATACATTGCTGTGATTTTTGTGAGAACAGCTTCATAGCTATGGCTTTGCATTTTTGCAGAAAGATATTTGGTGGTTTGGTAAAGAAAATACAAACACTAGTCATTTTTTTGTATTTTTATTTTCCTATTAAACATTTTTTTCTTATATTGATATCTTAAGTAATCTTTTTTGATAGTCGATGACATAACATCCCCCAATTTACTGATAATTATTTATATTTGTGAGATTGCAAAACCGTTTCTTGAGTTTCTTTGTAAAAATGAAGGTAATAATGCCTTTTTCTCTACCAAACTCATAGTTAAGGTCAACCTCAAGAAACAGTATGTAGTTCAAAGTTTGTACTGTGGACTAAAATTGCCTGGGTTCAGATCTCTGCTCCATGAAAAATATGTATTGGAGAAGGAAAAAATTTCCCTCTAGTCTCTCCAGGTTCTTCTAGCTGGTCTAAGAATCAAATTGATATGAGGCATATTCACAGAAGAAAAAAATAATAATCATTAGGTATTACTACGTATGGGACCTTATAAGAAAAATAAGACCCAAAGACATGGTAGATAATTGAGGCTTACCTACCATGTGAGAGAAGGAGAAAGGGGGTAGGGGTTCTCAAATGGGAGGAAAACAATTCACTGGAGATGGGAAAACAAATGTAATGTTTGCTCTGCCAGGCAGAGACAGTGGAATACAGACAGGACTCTGGTCTCCAGGCCATGCTGAGTGCCCCCCAAACACACCTGGCCCACATTCTTTATAGTCTCTTTGGTGACAGTACTCTGCCTGGACCAGGCCTTTAAATTCTTTTAGACAGTTATGAGGGGTGGTAAGTTCTTAAAAAGCATCAGGCTAAAATAATCCTCATGCCAAGGAGATACATTTTGGGGTGACAAATTTTGCTCCCATACATATACAAATTTTCTTTTTTTAAATGTGAAAACGTATTTTTATAAGTTTGGCATATTTCACATCTTAATCCATTCTGGAGTGAGCCAGGGCTCACATCTAATTTACATAATGTGGCTTTAAAGATATTATTCTTCAATAAACATTATTTAGTGCAGTTATATATAACTGCTTAAACTTTAAAGGAATAAAACAAAACTTTTCAATTAAAAATAAAAACAAGAAGAAAATAAATTCTGTTGTTTTGACCAGAATCTTTAAAGGACAAAAACACGATGAATCAAATGTAGTAATTTCAGGAATATTAGGGAATAAATATTGATTCTCAGAAGCAAATCTACAAGCATTATACATTTCAAACTAAGGTACCTTCTTAGTTTCCCTTTCTCATGAGAGGATTAATTTGTGTTTTTTTTCCTCCTTGAAATGACATAGAAACTCCCAAACTTCTTTAAATTCAAATTAAAGAGTCTATGAAAGTTAAGTTACATAGGCTAATAGCCAGAGTGAGTTTATGTAATAACTTTTTTACATTGAAATAAAATGATTCCTTAATGAATTATATGGTACTATTATGAAAGTAAAACTAATGAGACATTCTATACTACAGATGTACATTTGAGAGTTAGCATTTTTTAAATGCATGTCAAGTCGTTTACCTATTTTTCATCAGCAAAGATAAGGTCATTAAGAAATCTGAATGGTCTACCATGACCTGCCAGACCCATTTTGGCTAGAATTCCCATGACACAATATATGTTTGGATTTACAGGTTCTTCAGCAATACAGTCCCCTCAGATGGTAGTATATGCAACCTTCACACCTCTCTATTTGTTTGAAAAGAAGATATTTTTATTAGAGAAGATGGTAAGCACTCAAGGCCAAGAAACTTGGTATAATTTATGGTGTTTGTGTGTGTCTGTGGTCCTTTGTTGTAGAAAAGTGTTGTTTTTTTTCGTTACCAAGTCATGTCTGACTCTTTGCAACCCCATGGAATGAAGCAAGCCAGTCCTCCACTATCTCCTAGAGTTTGCTCAATTCATGTCCATTGAGTCTGAGATGCCATCCAATCATCTTGTCCTCTGCTATCCCCTTCTTTTGCCTTCAGTGTTTCCCAGCATCAGGTTCTTTGCCGTTAGTTGGTCTTCACATCAGGTGGCCAAAGTATTAGAGCTTCAGCTTCAGCATCAGTCCTTTCAACGAATTTTCAGGGTTGATTTCCTTTAAGATTGACTAGTTTGATCTCCTTGCTGTCCAAGGGACTCTCAAGAGTCTTCTCCAGCTCCACAATCCAAAAGCATCAATTCTTCAGCACTCGGCCTTCCTTATGGTCCACCTCTCACATTTATACATGATTACAGGAAAAAACATAGTTTTGACTATAATGCACCTTTGTCAGCAAAGTGATGTCTCTGCTTTTTAATACACTGTCCAGATTTGTCATAGCTTTCTTTCCACCGAGCAAGCGTTTTTTAATTTCATGGCCACAGTCACAGTCTGCAGTGATTTTGGTGCCCAAAAAAGGAAAATCTGTCCCTGCTCCCACTTTTTCCCATTCTATTTGTCATGAAGTGATGGGACCAGGTGCCATGATCTTTAGTTTTAAGTGTTGAGATTCAAGTCAGATTTTTCACTCTCCTCTTTCACCCTCATCAAGAAGCCCCTCTTCACTTTCTGCCATTAGAATAGTATCATCTGCATATATGAGGTTGTTGAAATTTCTCCCAGCAATCTTGATTTCAGCTTGTGATTCATCCAGCCTGGCATTTTGCATGATGTACTCTCATATAAGTTAAATAAGCAGGGTGACAGTAGATAGCCTTGTCTACTCGTTTCCCAATCTTGGACCAGTCTGTTGTTCCATGTCCAGTTCTAACTGTTGCTTCTTGACCTTCATACAGATTTCTCTGGAGACAGGTAAGGTGGTCTGATACTCCCATCTCTTTAGGAATTTTCCAAAGTTTGTCAACACCCTTTTGCAACAATGAAAGTAGAAAATATACCATTATTCAATTACAATTTTATTCTTGAATTTCAGTCTTGTCTCTGTAATTAAACACTTCAGTACAGGGACTCAGTACAGGCAAAGTTTTCTTAATGCTGTTCTGTGCTTAGTCCCTCAGTTGTGTCCCATTCTGAGACCAACCCCATGGACTATAGCCCACCAGGCTTCTCTGTCCATGGGGCTTTTCCAGGGAAGAATACTGGGGTGGGTTGCCATGGCCTTTTCCAGGGGATCTTCCCAACCCAGGGATCCAACCCAGGTCTCCCACAATGCAGGCAGATTCTTTACCAGCTGAGCTACTGGGGAAGCCCAGATGATTGCAATAGTTTAATCTAAAAGAAAAAAAAAAAAGATGTAGTTTTATATAGTTTATCAGTTCTCTTCATTGTAAACAAAGGGCATCAAATCATGTATTTTAGCGAGAATTGTGTAAATCATTTCTAAGTAATAGTACATCACTTTTCTATAAACAGATCATACATACTTTCTTAACCTAAGACAAATTAAATGAATTCATATCTAGTAAACCACTGCTATGAATGCCTTAAAATAATACACACAAAAATGTTAATTGCTCTTTTCTTAGAAAGTTAACAACTTATAGAAAATTTAGAAAATATGGACAAAGGGGTTTAAAATTTAAATATTTGTAATATAAATGCTTAGTCATAGGCACTGTTAACATTTTGGCCTATGTACTTTGCTTTTTTTTTTTTTCTTCTCTGCATATTTCCTACATGTATATGTGTATAAACTTTTTACTCAGGGAAATTCTATTTTACTTTCTGTTTTGAAATGAGCTTTTTCACTTGATACTGTATCACTAACATTTTCCTGTGATGTTAAACATTTGAAAACATAATATTTAATAGTTACATGAGATGTGTGGATCTGCCATAATTTTTATGTTATTTTTGGGTTTTGGACATAAAAAGTCATTCTTTTCTCCTTCCCTTTTAAAGGGTAAAGCTCACTAAATTACTCTTCAATCTATTTAGACAAACATCTTATTGCATTTGTATTGATCCCTAACCCTCTAGGGGGAATTTTAAACATCCAGCACTTTATTGCTAGAATTCCATGTGTCTGAAATCGTGTGAACTCCGGGAGTTGCTGATGGACAGGGAGGCCTGGCATGCTGTGATTCATGGGGTCACAAAGAGTCGGATACAACTGAGCGACTGAATTGACTGATCATTACATTAAAGTATAAGAAAACAGTAATAAATAATTTGATTAATTAGAAACAGCTTACTGTTTAAAAATTGAATGGAAATTTGGTTGAAATGTAAATACACCAATTGTATGATTATTGCACTTATATTTGTCTTCTGGATGATTTGACCAAGGAGCTTAAATGTTATCATTTCTTCTTCCTTTTCTTTCCTTCTTCCTGCCTCCACTTTCTCCTTCTCTTTTTTAGATAGGAAACATTCCTTACTGCAAAAGTCTGCAATGTAAGAAGGGTAATATTGTCAAGACAGTAGGACAAAATGTGCTATTATGAATGTAGAGAAAAGGGCAGTTCTTCTGTTTTCATTTAAAAGTTGTTCAAGTTTAGTCATGGCTAAATTCAAGTGTGCTTCTCAGGGTCCCCCCTCAACTTAAGTCTCTTTTTAGGATGGCTGCATCAGCCCTGAGTTTATTTTTTCTTAATCTTACTACCTGACATTGGCCATTGCCTTAGCTATTCCAGAGATATTAAACCCTCTAATACTGTGGACTGCAAAAGACCATGAGCCATGCTTTGTGGAGTGTTCCATGGGAAGTACTTAAATACTTTTAAAAATTGAAACACAAAAAGATAAGATTGACATCGTAATTACACAAAAAAGAAGGCACAGAAAAATTCACTTGAACTTTTGTCTTTCTGACTGAAAAACCGGTAAACAAAATCTTTTAAATTTAAAAGTAAAAAAAAAAAGCACATGTTTATTCATTAATTCAACAGATGTTAATTAATTATTCTTTGCTAAACAGCTAGCTGGAATCTGAGGAAGACACCATGTTGAGCGTGATTAATAAGGACTTTCCCCACAAAATTTAGAGTTGATGAGAAAAGCAGGCAAGCAAGCAGTAATAAAGTTAGAATATTAGCATAATAGAAGTTGCTTGGAATATGGTAGATGTAGCATTTAAATAAAGTGCATTGACTGAGTAACCAAATAAATGAATTAATGAAGGAGTGAAATAATGTATATGGAACACATAGCAGAGACATATCTTTCTGTCTAGTGGGTGACCAAGGAAATCACTGCAGATGGTGACTGCAGCCATGAAATTATAAATCGCTTGCTCCTTGGAAGAAAAGCTATGACAAACCTAGGCAACATATTAAAAAGCAGAGACATTACTTTGTTGACAAATGTTCATCTAGTCAAAGCTATCATTTTTCCAGGAGTCCTGTATGGATGTGAGAGGTGGATCATAAAGAAAGCTGAGCACCAAATAATTGATGCTTTTGAACTGTGGTGTTGGAGAAGACTGCAAGGAGATCAAACCAATCAATCCTAAAGGAAAACAACCCTGAATATTCATCGGAAGGACTGATGCTGACGCTGAAACTCCAATCCTTTGGCCACCTGATGCGAAGAACTGACTCACTGGAAAAGACCCTGATGCTGGGAAAGATTGAAGGCAGGAGGAGAGGGGGACAACAGAGGATGAGATGGTTGGATGACATCACAGACTCTATGGACATGGGTTTGAGCAAGCTCCCGAAGTTGGTGATGGACAAGGAAGCCTGATGTGCTGCAGTCCATGGGGTTGCAGAGTCAGACACAACTGAGCAAGTGAACTGAACTGAGGGAAGTCTTCCCAAAGGAAAAAAAAGAAAATTGTTGAAGCAGTGGCTTTAAAGTTAGCCTGGAAAGTAGGAAAAAGCATATGCGTGAAGCAGAAGGAAGCTTATGTTGGAAAGTTTGGAGGTGAAGGATAACCCACAGGGTTCAAGGGACTACTGGAGTTTGAACAGACTGCAAAAGAAGAAGTTTTAGAGGCAGTCTGAGGTGTGGGGGGGGGGGGAGCCTGGACATGCAGAGTGTTATAAATCCTCACTGTGGGGGTTGAAATGTCTTACAGGGTCCAGTGGTTCAGGAATTGGCCCAGTGTCTGTAACAGTAATGAGATGAGCTTCCAAGCTGTAATGAACCGCCTCCAACATTACAGTCTCCTGCTGTTTCTTTTACGTTACCTATTAGGATAAGCAGGGTCTCTTGGTAGAGATCAGAATATAAAGATGATATCATGTTTTGAAGATAAATCTACAGAAGAAAATTCTTTCTAATGGAATTTTATTAAATGGAGTACATAGCAAAAAATTCTAGCCCCAAAGACAAGAAGAGCAACATGTAAAATAAAATCAACACTTTACCTTTATGTGAGGAATTGGTAAAGAATGCAAGAAAACAAAGCAAAACATGGAAAGAAACAGTTTCACAAATTACTCTATCTTATCCCCCCATCTTGTTACTTCTGGGTCTTCTAAATTTTAGTTTTATTTGTTTATTTATTATTTCCTTTTTATTTAAATGGGTTAACTGGGAGTTCTAAAAAAGCCTCCTCTCCCTTCCTAAACCCTTACTTTTAGAATATCTGAGGTGGACTGACTAAGGGAGTGAAAGGGTGTTATGGGCAAGGAAACTTCTGGTTTGTCTTACATTTGGGCTTCCTTGGTGACTCAGTGGTAAAGAATCTGCCTGCCAGTACAGGAGATGCGGGTTCAATCCCTGGGTCAGGAAGATTCCCCTAGAAAAGGAAATGGCAACCCATTCTAGTACTCTTGCCTGGAAAATCCCATGGACAGAGGAACCTGGCAGATTATAGTCCATGGGGTTGCAAAAAGCCAGATACTACTTAGTGATTAAACAACAACAAAAACATGAATTATTCAAAAATATTTCCTGAAGAGGCCTAGTAAGTATTTCACTAGAACATTTCACTATTTTAAATTACTCTCTGTCCCTAATTCTAATATAAGGAAATCTGGAACCCTTGAACAAAGTTTCTCAATATCAAACTATGAAAATTATTAAGCATTAATTTACCTTATTCAGAAGTATTGTGTAGTATGTTGGAAATAAAGTGAAGTATGAGAAACTGGCTTACATACTTTCAGTTCAGTTCAGTTCAGTTGCTCAGTCGTGTCTGACTCTTTGTGACCCCATGAATCGCAGCACGCCAGGCCTCCCTGTCCATCACCAACTCCCGGAGTTCACTCAGACTCGCGTCCATCGAGTCAGTGATGTCATCCAGCCATCTCATTCTCTGTCGTCCCCTTCTCCTCCTGCCCCCAATCCCTCCCAGCATCAGAGTCTTTTCCACATCCTTTCCACATCAAGCTAATACTTTTGTGAATTATTTAAATAATAAAATAGATGAAAATACCATACATAATTATTTAATACTATATCTTAGATCTTCTGAATGCCTTGAATAGTTTTGTTTTTTGGTGTTCCACTGTTCAAAAGAGAAAGCAGGTGGATTATAATTTTGGTTGTAATTATAAGAAGGAATTGAGATATATAGAGCAAATGTATGAACTATCCAGAAATTATTCAACTTATAAATACTACTTAGGGCTTTCCCAGTGGTTCAGTGGGTAAAGAATCTGCCTGCAATGCAGGAGATACAAGAGATGCCAGTTCAATCCCTGGGTCAGGAAGATCCCCTGGAGGGGGAAAATGGCAACCCACTCCAGTATTCTTGCCTGGGAAATTCAATGGACAAAGGAGCCTGCCAGGCTATAGTCCAAAGGGTCGCAAAGAGTTGACCTTGAATTATTAAAGCATAATTTCAGAGGTTTCTGAATTTTTTCAATGAATTGCCAACATATAGATGGGATAAAAGGGGCATGACAATTTCCTCTCCTTAAATCAGTGCTTTTAAAAAAAATTTAAAACATTGAAGCAACTTTTCTCTTTATTCCATATATTTATAAAGCTTTTAAATGACTCTACTGAACTTAATACATGTTCTAGCTGAGGCAATAACTTCCAATAGGCTAGTAGGTGAGCTTCTGATCCTAATTCAAATTACTACTTTGTAAATTTTCATTTTCAAACATTGCTATTTGCATAGAAATCGATGATATAAAACCACGAGGAAGAAAAACAGTTATTGGCAAAACTGACTTTAATGTAGTTAATGTTTTATTTTACTTTAACTGTGTCAGCGTTTAGACCATAATATCAGAATTTGACTACAGGGTATGTTACTTTAACCTTCACATACCTTTCAGTTTCTTATGGCGTCTTTCAGCCATCAGTTGGTAGCTGAATTTCTACAATGACTTGAATTTCTTCCAATGACTTGATTTGGATTTGCCTGGACCATCTGCCCTTCTGTGAATGCCTCCTTTGTCAGGAGTGATCATGGGGATTTTGTGTAGGGAAGCCTGAGGACATAAACTGTAGACCAGGCAACTGCTTACCCTCATGGACCCAACACACTAAGGGCAGTGGGGTTTTTTGAAAACTATCAAGCAATTGTTAGTGCTTAAAAAAAAAAAAAAACTGACAAAGACTTTATATGTTAAGTACTTGTATCAAATCTTTAACCTTTAAAGAAAGTGTTAGTAGCTCAGTTGTGTCCAACTCTTTGTGACCCCATATGGACTGTATAGCCCACCAGGCTCCTCTGTCCATAGAATTTTCCAGGCAGGAATACTGCGTAGCCTTTCCCTTCTCCAGGGGATCTTCCCCACCCAGGGATCAAACCTGGATCTCCTACACTGCAGGCAGATTCTTTACCATCTGAGACTCCAGGGAAGCCCAACAAAAATAATAGTTGATTAATTTTGGACCAAAACTGATATTCTGAGACTTTTGCAATGTCATAGAATCTTAAAATCTTAGAACCAAAACTGATATTCTGAGACTTTTGCAATGTCATAGAATCTTAAAATCCTAGCTCTAGTCCCTCATTTTGTAAATAAAGAAAGGGAGCCCCACATACCCTAAAAGACTGAAAGAAATACAGAGAGTAATAGCGCTTACACTACGTGTGTGTGTTAGTAACTTAGTCATGTTGGACTCTTTGCAACCCCATGGACTGTAGCCCACAAGGCTCCTCTGTCCATGGGATTCTCCAGGCAAGTATTCTGGAGTGGGTTGCCATTTCCTTCTCCAGGGCACCTTCCTGACCCAGGGATCAAAGCTGGATCTCCTGCATTGCAGGCAGATTCTCTACCACCTGAGCTACCAGGGAGGCCCTAGTGCTTACGCTAAAGGATGCAGAAATATTACCACTATATCTCTCTAGAATAGTGGTGATAATATTTATATAATGATGGAAAGTGTTATCTTAAATGCATAAAGCAGATACAAAACTCCTTTTAACCCTGCATTCCACTTTTTAGGCTGATTCTGCTGAGAAGCTTAGAGAATATGGGCTTTCCCATATCTGTAGCCATCCTGTGCTGGTCACAAGAACTAGATCCTGCCCCCTTATAGCACCACCAAAACCACCTCCTGTACCTCCCTGGAAACTCTTTCGTCCAAAAAAAGAAGCTGTTATAACAGATGAAGCTCAAGGTATGGTTCATCTTGTCCAAAAATCTAATCAACTTTCTCTCTATGAAGTTCTAATAGTTCTATTTGTAATGTGAGAGATATATCAAAAAAGCAATCCAACATTACACTTAAAGCCTTCATCTAATTTTATGTCTGAAAGGATGACTTCTGCACATCTCAGACTCTGATTAGTTTGGTTTTCACATCTAAACTGACCAGATAAATACAGGCCATTCTTTGGGTGATGGCACTATGATTATAACTGTGATAGAAAAGTGGTTTGGAGCACATAAACAGCATATATGTTAACCCACTGGTGTGGATTTCAAACATGGGGATCATTCTGTGCTGCCCAGTAGGACATCATCTTTAATTGACTGAATTCTATTTAAAATAGGAGTAAGACTATAGGAGTAAGACTTCTGCCTGGGCTGGCTCCTGTCAATATCGTCGTGTAGCCAATGAGCAGCAATTGTACTTGGAAATACACAGATTCACACAGGCTGAGAATATGCTAAGGAGTCTGTTCCCATTTGGTTCTTATTCTTATCTTTTATTTCTGAATTCCTTATAATCCAAGTCTAATTTTTTATTCCTTTTATCATTTCTCTATGTCTTCATTTACACTCCTTCTGTGAGCACCATGTTTGAATGGAAGAGAGACCAACATGGCAAGAGAAGAGTTGAGCAAGACCATAAATGGAAAATCATGAGCAGAGGGGATTAGAAAACAAAAACTAAAAATTAAAAAATTATGGCCTAGCAGAATAGCTCAGTTTGTTTATGTTGATTCAAAGTAAACATATGGCCTTTCTGTAGCTAATTTACACTTGTAGGTTTTAATGAATGATGATAAAGAATTGGAGTGCTGTGGTTTATATGTGTGTGTGTGTGTGTGTGTGTGTGTATTTCCTATTCCAAAAAGCTTAAATTATCTTTTTTGTTATCTTTGTGTTCTTTTCCTTGCTTTCTCATTTTCTTCCTTTTTCTTTTCCAGTACCTCATTATCTTCTAATTGTATTGATCCAGTAACAGGTCATCACATTCTAGAGGTTACTGCATTAGGCCTGTCCTTGAATGAACAATGAAGACAAAGCCACAGTGAACATACCTAGTGCCAGTTTACTAAAGGCATCCCTAAGAAGCATGTAAATAAGCTTTAAGTGGTTGGTCCCATGAACCATGTCTTATACTCTTAATGATGGTGCTTGCTGTGTTCCTGCGACCAATTCAAGTACTGCTGATACTTCAGTGCATGGGACAAAAGAACTGTATCTCAGCCACAGAGTAATACATAAGTCTCAGTGGTACTTATGGTACCACTGGTACAGTGGTACTCAGGATCCTAAAACTACAATAGCCACAGAGATTGGAGTATTTACCTGTTCCTTGCCTCCTACATCCAACCATAATTTACATGTTTTTAAGATATAAATAACAACTGTTAACCATGTAATTTTCCTCACATTTGCTTTCTGCCTACATTGATACAACCAGTACAGCTGGTGGCAAAAATTTTCTAGCACAACATGTTTTATCCTTGCCAGAAAAGAACAAAGATTAAAGAAATATCTGGTTTAGATGTAAAGGAGAAACGGTCAGTTTATTTTTATTTATTTATTTTTTTTACTAACCTTGTCTGCCTCTCTCCCACCTGCTTCATTATTTCAGTTATTTCCTTACATTCCTTGAGTTTCTGCAACAGGCTGTTGATGCCATTCCAGTGCCAACTGTTGATTTTGATTCCAGGAACTTTCCAACTTTCCTCCCTCCCTCTTTCCTTCCTGTCCACTTTCGTTTTTCCAAAGATCAGAATTCACATGATGCTTGAGAGAAAAATCTTGTTATATTTTAATTTCATTAAAAGCTATATTTTAATTAAATGCGAAGATGGTTGTACTCAGTTGTGCCTTCCTCTTTGTGACCCCATGGACTGTAGCCCGCCAGGCTTCTCTGTCCACGGGAGTTTCCCGGCAAGAATACTGGAGTGAGTTGCCAATTCCTCCTCCAGGGGATTTTCTTGACTCAGGGATCGAAACTGTCTCCTGCATCTCCTCCAATGGCAGGCGGATTCTTTACCACTGAGCCACCTGGGAAACCCTAAATGCATAGAGGCACACTTAAAACAGTTCTTTCAGAATATCAGAAATAGATGAAGGAAAGGAAAAATATTAAATATTTTTTAACATTTTAAATAGCTGAAAAATATTACAGCTATTTTCTGATTTTGCTACTGACTGTTGTATAACTCTGTGTCTCTGTTGTAAGCTGTGGAAGAAAACCTCAGGCTTGATGGGATTCCAGAACTGAGGTCTTCCACTTCGAGGCTTACCACATCGCTGTCTTCTCTCCACTGGGTTTAGTATTTCAAGTGAAAATAACAGGAAACAGAGAAAGAGATCAATTTAGAGATGATCACAGAAGAAGCACAGAAAAGTCAAATGTACTGTGTCATATTCTCACTTCTTTTCATCCTGTGGGCATCTTTTTCACTGCTATAGGAGCTTTTGTTAAGATAATCATGCCTAATGTTTAATTTACTGTTCACCATATTTGTGCATGGGCTGTGTGCCTTCTCTATTGAGAAGTTACTTCTTTGTCATCTTCAGACATCTTTAGGAATACCCATAACTAATTTCTTGGCCTATTGCTTTCTTTTCTATTTCTGACCTTTACTTGTTACATTTTCTGTTCTTCCTACTACTAACTTCATGTATTTAGCCCACTTTTTTTTTTCATGTCTTGAGCAATTGTGTTGTTAGAGGTTAACTAAACGAAAACATTTTTTAGTAAAAGACTTTTATAGAAAGTCTTTCTTGTACTTGAAAAAGCAGTGAATGCCAAATACAGTAATAACTCTAGAAGACATGACTGATTTTCTCCCTTGAGATTTCATTGTTTCATGTTGTAAATCTGGAAAGCAACTGAAAGAAGACTAAAGAAATCTCAAATTGGCAGGATCTATAAAGACTTTTTAGTACGAAACTTTATATATCACGTACATTTCTATTTAAGTCTACTGAAATTTGCTGAGTAAATGGATAATCTAATCAGTATTGCATTAAATGTTAAATTCTACGTATAATCTTGGAATATTTCTTTTAACAAGTGTAGAACACTGCCTTTCTCTTTTTAGAAATAGTAATAAAGAAGCCTGACCAATTTCTTGAGATTTCAAGTCCATTTTTGAATTATAGAATGACTCCATTTACCATTCCAACAGAAACGTAAGTATTTAACAGTCTTTCCCATGAATACCTCTTGTTAACAGATAAAGTATTTTGTGATTTTGTGTAGTTAAAAATGTATGGTTTGGTGGCAAATGTATTTAAGTTTGTGTAAATGCAGTGATTATAGGAAAACAAAAATGTAGGTTCTATTTCACAGTAATAAACGTTTAAGATAAATTTTGAATTGGTTAAAATAAGGCCTAAATATGTCAGGTTTTACAGCTTTGGCTTCTGTCTGAGAAGCCAAATACTGAGACACAGTATTTTGTTTTACTTTATTTTTTTAATATAAATTTATTTATTTTAATTGGAGGTTAATTACTTTACAGTATTGTTTTACTTTCAAAGTTAGCATTGGGAAATGTTTTTGATTCAGTTCAGTTCACTCTCTCAGTTGTGTCTGACTCTTTGCAACCCCGTGAACCGCAGCATGCCAGGCCTCCCTGTCCATCACCAACTCCCGGAGTTCACCCAAACCCGTGTCCATCGAGTTGGTGATGCCATCCAACCATCTCATCCTCTGTCGTCCCCTTCTCCTCCTGCCCTCAATCTTTCCCAGCATCAGGGTCTTTTCAAATGAGTCAGCTCTTTATTACCTGGTAAATTATATCACAAGATCAAATGATTGTCATAAATACCTGGGAGATGAAGTCCTTCACTCTTAGAAGGAAACAAACAAACAAAAAGAGCTAACTAAATATAACAGCAAAGACAATGAAGAAGAAAAAGAAAGAAGGGAAGGAAGAATCCAAATTTACTAATATTTGAGTGTGACAGTAGGGATAGAAATAAAACCTGTGATCCTGGATCTCATGTTTTTAACAAGTTCATGTCTATGTGCTCAGTCACTCACTTGTGTCTGACTCTTTGTGAACCTGTGGACTGTAGCCTGCCAGGCTCCTCTGTCCATGGAATTTTCCAGGCAAGAACACTGGAGCTGGAGCAGGTTGCCATTTCCTACTCCAGGGGCTCTTCTCTACCCAGGGATTGAGTCGGCATCTCTTGCATCTTCTGAATTGGCAAGCAGATTCTGTATCACTAGTGCCACCTGGGAAGTTCATCGTGGCGAAAATGAAGTCTACAGATAGCAGAAATGAAAAGGAGCAGTGGGTGATATGATTTTACCATTAAAAGTGTGGTGGTTTATTATGAAGCAATTGATAACTAACACATGGATATGTACATATATCAAGGATTATCAATTTTTTTGTGCAGTTAACTATCTTTCAATAATCCCTCAATAAAGTTGTAAAAACTAAAAATAAATAATATTCAATAGTAATAATATGTAAAATGGTTTAAAAAATAGGATTCTAGAACCAAGGAAGACAAAATAACTGATATATAGAATTCAGTGGATGTGCTTAATCACAGATTAGGTAAAACAAGAAAAAGACAAGTTAGAAAAATGAAAAACAGGTCAAAAGACAACATCCAGACTGATGTTCAGAGACTAAAACAAAAAAAAAAAAAAGAGGGAAAGTACAGTAAATGACTTATAAGACAAGTTGATAAAGATCAACATACTTGTATATGGGTCCTTAGAAGTACAGGATAGAGTTTGGGGAATAATCATGAAATAAAAATATAATGGGAAAATTTTCCAGAAAGTTAAAAAACTAAATCAAGATTCAGGAATTTCTAAGAAACGTCACATAATATAAATGCAGAGAAAACTGCAGCTGGATATTATAGTAAAACCTAAGACTGATAACATGATAATATATAGATATAAAGTGAAAGAAATACTCCAACAAAAATCAGCATGGATAAATGTCACATACAAAAATATTAGACCAAAGAAATCTGGTACAAAATGTATATGGTTTATTTTTAATTATTTTACTAATACAGATTTTTTTTAATAAAAGCAATATATGGTGCTGGAACTCAATAGTCGGGAAGTTACCCATGGGGAGGAGTGTTGGCTGTGATGGGCAAGGGCAGGATTTGTGGGACCTAATACCTCTTGATCTGAATAATGGTGATATGGCCGTGTTCACTTGGTAGGTTTTCATCAGGTTTTACATTTATGATGTGTGTACTTTATCCTAATTTTTTAAATCATTAAAATTTGTGAATGGCTTATATATATATGATAGGCTTATATATGTCATGAATACAGTTACCACTAGGTATGGTTTATCCTTCCCTTGGATATATTAAAATCCATGCTAAGAGTATAAACTGATGAATAAAAGCAGTCAGAATTTAGATCAGAAGCCTATTCATTGTACTTTCCTACTTCCAGAGCCTGTTTGCATCATAGCCAGTCAATCTACAATTTTTGGATTCCAGTTAAGTTGAAGATATTAGGAATATTATTGAAATATCTTACTTTTAAGGCTCCTGCAGCTCTGTGCCATCAACGATTAAACCGTGAAAAGCGGGTGAGGAGAGACTGCTAGGCTGCAAAGCAGACATAGTTAGCCACGGGAATCTTATACACAGAAAATTCAATTTGCTGCTACCTTGGTTTGAAAGATTTGTTCTGTTATATATTTGCAAATCTAGTTTTCCTCAAACTTTCATTCTAACCTGTAAAAAATCATATAAATAAATTATTAATTTCTATACACATCTTAAATAAGTTTTAAAAGTTAGCTGAATTTATTTAAACATTTTAAATTGCGTTTACAACAGTGGCATATTTGATTTTTCTTTACGTACTTTAAAAGCCAAAAAGAATAATAAATAAACTCTTACCAATTATACGAGAAAGGAGAAAATGTTAGTCACTCAGTCATATTCGACTCTTTGCGACCCCAAGGGCTATAGTCTGCCAGGCCCCTCTGTTCACGGAATTCTCCAAGAAAGAATACTGGAGTGGGTTGCCATTCCCTTTTCCAGGAAATCTTCCCGAACCAGGGATTGAACCCAGGTCTCCCTTATTGCAGGCAGATTCCTTACTGTCTGAACCACCAGGGACATCCCTTACCAATTATATAAATCATCATTAAAAATTCAAATAATCAAAATGATGTTTCTGGGGAACCATGGTTTTTCCTATGCATAAGTATTGATGCTTTTGAACCGTGGTGTTGGAGAAGACTCTTGAGTGTCCCTTAGACTGCAAGGAGATCCAACCAGTCCATCCTAAAGGAGCTCAGTCCTGGGTGTTCATTGAGGACTGATGCTGAAGCTGAAACTCCATTCCTTTGGCCACCTGATACAAAGAGCTGACTCATTTGAAAAGACCCTGATGCTGGGAAAGATGAAGGCAGGAGGAGAAGGGGACCACAGAAAATGAGATGGTTGGATGGCATCACTGACTTAATGGACATGAGTTTGGGTAAACTCCGGGAGTTGGTGATAGACAGGGAGGCCTGGTGTGTTGCGGTCCATGGGGTCACAAAAAGTCAGACACAACTGAACGACTGAATTGAACTATTAGATTTTACAAACCAAAAATTCTCTCATACCTATAACTCTCATTCGTATCCGACCTTTTGCAATCCCTTGGACTGTAGCCCACCAGGCTCCTCTGTCCATGGGATTCTCCAGGCAAGAATACTGGAGTGGGTAGCCATTTCCTTCTCCAAAGGACCTTCCCAACCCAGGGATCGAACCTGAGTCTCCTGCATTGCAGGCGGATTCTTTACCACTGAGCCACCAGGGAAGCCTCCATAACTTCATTATAAGCCTAAAATTAAATATAAAGCTATATTTTATGGCCTAATTTGTTAGATTATGTAACATGCTACATTTTTTTCATCTGTTGCAAACACAAAATACCATGTAGAGACAGAATTTTCTTAAACATAAAAATAGTAAACCTTGTAATTTTTCTACTTAATTTTATAGTTAGTATTACCCACTATGATAATTTTATCATTCCAAATAGTTTTTGATTATCTATTAACTCACTGAGATTGCATACTTCTCAAATATTTTATGGACTGTATGAACCAGAGTTGCAGACCATCAGGACTAAGTTTTCCAGGATTCAAAGTGTCACACACTGACCTCTAGAATCTCTATGCTAAGAGGGACCACAAACGGTTGGTTTCACAGCCTGAACTTCCCATGTGACTCCCTTACTTGATTTTCTTATTCCTCCTTTCAGTTTTTTTTTACCTAATTAAGGTGGATGAAATTCTGTAACCTGGGTCTAGGTGACTTCAACACTTGATTGGATTCAGTTAACATATTCACTGCTTGAACCTGTTAGGGATTTCCTTGTATATCCATTGTAACTGGCCTAGACAAAAGCAAAAACATGTGTGAATGGCATTTCATCCTACCTGACTGCTAGATAGTCAGAGTTCTCAGGTCAGCATAAAAGAAAGCTGGTCGGTTGGTTTGTTTTTGATGAGCCCTGGAGTGTAACTGCTACACAATTCCTTTTCCTTGAAACATTGTCGTTGTAGCAACCATATGCCTGGTTCCCTGGCTCCTGGCCTTGTCTGCAAGAATCAGAGCTTCACAAGTGTTTGTGCTACCCTCTAGTGGCAGTTTCAGGTAAATCTGAGACAAAAGCTAAAACGAGGTAAAGCAAGTTTTACCAAACAGAAGGCAATGGCAACCCACTCCAGTATTCTTGCCTGGAGAATCCCAGGGACAGAGGAGCCTGGTAGGCTGCCATCTATGGGGTCACACAGAGTCGGACACTACTGAAGCGACTTAACAGCAGCAGCAGCAGCAGCAAGGAAAAATCCAAAAGTAAAGGAAGTTCTATATACATGAAAATTAATTTTATTTTTGAAACGCACATACCTAAAATATTTGTACTATAACAAATCTATTTCTGTTGTTATCGTCCAGTTGCTAAGTCGTGTGCAACTCTGCAGCCTCATGGAGTGCAGCACACCCGGCCTCCCTGTCCCTCACCATCTCCCAGAGTTTGCCCAAGTTCATGTTCATTGAATCAGTGATGCTATCATATTGTACCCATAAACTTCTAGCTTTGGCAGTGTTGATTTGAGGGTCATGTCAGTAATAACCTGAAAGAAAATACAGTGTACTTGGCTAGCTACTATAAATATCACACACCCATAATTAAAATTTTGACTCCTCTTTCACTGATACATTGCTCTGATACTCAATTAAGTCAATTCCAAATGTAAGATTCCTGTGTGTTCTGATCATCAACAAAGATGACCACCATAGCTTTAAAATAAACCGTGTTCCAGGAAGGTTTTACAGCATTGCACTGACTGACAGAGACTAGTGCTTCAGTAGTATAGAAAGCAATTAAATGTTTTTAACACAAATTTAAAAAAAATATACTACTGGTTGTGGAAGAAGAAGATTGATAAAATGAACAAAATCAGGACTTTCTATTGTTGACAAAACATTAAAGGGATATTATTCAACCACTATAAAAAGAAGGAAATCTTACTACTTGTGACAATATAGACAGATCTTCAGGACATCGTGTCAAGTGAAATTAGGCAGACAAGGAATACAAATACCATATATTCTCACTTCTTTGTGGCATCTAAGCAAATAAACAAACTCGTAGATACAGGAGAATAGACTGGTGGCTGCCGGAGGCAGGGGGTCTGGGTAGATGAAGTGGGTGAAGGAAACCAAAAGATACAAACTTCCAGTTATAAACTAAATAAGTCCTGGGAATGCAATGTGTAGCATGGGAACTATAGCTAATAATGATGGTGCTTTAGTCCCTAAGTCATGTCTGACTCTTGCAACCCCTTGAACTGTAGCCTGCCAGGCTCCTCTGTCCATGGGATTTCCCAGGCAAGAATATTGGAGTGGGTTGCCATTTCCTCCTCCAGGGGATCTTCCCAACCTAGGGATTGAACTCGTGTCTCCTGCATCGACCCAGGTGGACTCTACTGCTGAGTGACCAGGGAAGCCATAGTTCATAATACTGTGTTATATATTTGAAAATTACTGAGAGAGTAGGCCTTAAAAGTTCTTATCACAAGGGGAAGAAATTGTAACTATATGTGGTGATGTACATTTCTTAGAGTTTTGATTACCATTTTGCCATGTATACAAATACTGATTGTTATGTTGAATGCCTGAAACTAATAATAATGTTGTATGTCACTTATATCTCAATAAAAACTGCACTTATTTATTAGTACCTTTAAACAAGAAGTTAAGATTAACAGAAATTTTTCTTTCTTTTTTTTTTAGTCATTTTGTACGATCTTTTATTAAGAAAGGGCAGGTTCCAGGATCTGGTTTATCTTCCCTTACTGAAAATGATGAAACTGCAACCTTTAGCCAGATAGACTTAAACCAATTGACAAAAATTATGTCTCAGGTAACTATGTTACTCTTATTATTAGCCCAGTTCTTAACAATGAAAGTTTTTTTTTTCCCTTTAAACTGTGAAATGTATATAAATGTATTTGAGCACAATAAATAATACTGAAAATGAGCTTCTTATGTACCTATTTCACAGTACCCCCACAGGTACCCCACACAGGTACCCCTCTGCTCCTCCCACAGTAATCAGGAAAGTATGTGTCCCAGGGGCAGGGCTACAAAATACAAGGGTTTATTGGTATGTCTGAGCTGGGAAAGGAACCCTTTAAATCGGGTCGCCCCAAATGAACTGAACCTGAGAGAGACATTAACCCCATGTGTTAAAGCCATTGAGATTTCAGGACTGGTTTGTTATCACAGACTAGTCAGCCTTATATGGTTCATGTTTTTAAACAGCAAAACTGCCTTACCTTTGCCTCTTAAAATAGATATAAATTTTATGATAGGGAAAACATGACTGTTTTCAGATGTTCCCTAAGAGTTAAGATTTAGCACAAGTCAGGAATTAATTATTTACCTGTTTCTTCTTCCACCTTCATCCTTACTTCCAGCTGTAATGGAAGAAAGATGATAAGGGGTAAAAATATTCGTTCTTTAAAAATATTCTAGCTGTGGAAGGATTAGGTGTTTTTTCTTATACAACTTTATGTACAACTAATTGCTTCATTTTTTTTTCTCGCTTGCTTATTTTTTCTATGACACATTAGAAAGCTGTCCCAAACAATTTTTTTTTTTTAAAGAAACACCATTAAAAAAACACCCTCTGAACACCTTCACCACACAAACATGTGAGATAACTCTATCAATGCCGACTATTTTCCTGGAAACATCACCCCTGGGATACTTTGCTTTCTTGCTCTTGTTCAAACTGATAGAAACCTGCAGTTGTCATCCTGGGACTTTCTCTTCTCTCTCTCCTCTGATGCATTTTCTAGTTTTTGGAAACTATGCTGTCCTCCTACTTTATACTTTAATTTCAATGGCATGCATCTTCTAATACTCCCTGAGAGAAGATGCATGGAAAGTGAAGATTATGAGAACAAGAAGTTATTTGTATATTCTTGAGGTTAACCCTTTATTACACATACGATTTGGAAATAATTTCTCTCATTCCGTAGGCTGCATTTTCACTGTTGATTAGCTCTTTTTGAATGACAGAAGATTTTCTACATAGTCCAATTTTTTTTTTTACTTTTGTTGTCTGTGTTTTTGCTGTCAAATCTAAGAAACCAGTGTCAAATCCAACGTCACGAAGCTCTTCACCTATGTTTTCTTTGAAAAGTTGTTTTCAGTTTTAGTCTCTTTTTTAAAATCAGCTTTACATTCAAACTTCCCGTTGAATTTATTTCACTTTCCTATTTTTAGATTCTAAGAGCTCTACCTTGTTCTTGATGTATTTTTATAGAAGTTTACTATTTGAGAAATGACTATCTTCTTAACTTTCTGATAATACTAACTTTTAAAATGTCTCCTCATATGATTATTTCTGGTTCCTATGAATCTCTCTAGGCACATCCATTAGTTTCTTTCTTTTATATGGGGCTCTTTCCTCAACTGCCTGGTAGCACTTTGTTATACACATATCAGGAGTTTATGACATTAAAGGGCTGCTGATTAGAAGAAGCTTTATGGCATGGATAGAGCTTGTCAGCTAGTAGCTTTAACTTGAGATAATTGGGGATAAATGAGCTTCATTCAAGGGTGGGACTGGCTCCAAATATGAGATTCCCTGAGGTTTTCCTCCAGCTCTGTTCAGTTTCATAGGTTAAGGGTTCTCTAATCTCCCTGCTGGGGTGGAATGTGGTGGTAAGGATTGTCATACTTTTATCCACCAGAGTTATTAAAGCCAAGCAGCAGAGTTCCTGAGAGTCTCAAAATTCATCATGTGGATGTTCACTTAATTCCTCTCCTCTCTTTGTAGTAGCCTTTCTTGCTTCCCACGCTGTCTGTGAACCCAGATCTGGAGATTTTTCATTTAATTTCTCCACTTAAATCAAGCTCCAATGTCCTATTTAGGCTGAAGAAGGATAGATGCTAAACCAGAAGGGATTAGGGAGAAGTGGGGACTTGTCTGTTCCTTATATAGACATTCAACCCACCCCATTATTTTCAGCCTGTATCTCATTTCCTCCTTTTCAGTTCAGTTAAGTCACTCAGATGCGTCCAACTCTTTGCGACCCCATGGACTGCAGCAGGCCAGGCCTCCCTGTCCATCACCAGCTCCTGGAGTTCACTCAAACTCATGTCCATCGAGTCGGTGATGCCATCCAACCATCTCATCCTCTGGTGTCCCCTTCTCCTCCTGCCTTCAATCTTTCCCGGCATCAGGGTCTTTTGAATGAGTCAGTTCTTCACATCAGGTGGCCAAAGTACTGGAGTATTCTCCTTCTCAGATGCCTGCTAATTGTTTCTGGGCTTTTAAGGCTTGGATGGGCTTGCTTCTCACTAACACTTCATATTCAGTTATCTCTACTCTGTTTTCTTCTCCACCCACTTTACATCATCCAAAATATTGTTAGCATCACCCACCACTAGTCTGTATAAATTTATACAATTTTATCTTTTAAATTATTTTCATTGTGTTTTAGAAATAGCAGAGTACTACATGTGCATTCAGTGTATTTTCCCTGTTAAAAGTTTGAGAAACCATTTTTAATACTTTGAAATAATCCTCTCTAGTTTCTGTATGTGTGCTTAGTCACTCAGTCGTGTCCAGCTCCTGCAACCCCATGGACTGTAGCCCACCAGGCTTCTCTGTCCATGGGATTCTCCAGGCAAGAATACTGGAGTGGGTTGCCATCTCCTTCTCCAGGGGATCTTCCTGACCCAGGAATCAAACCCAGGTCTCCTGCATTGCAGGTAGATTCTTTACTGACTGAGCTACAAGGGAAGGCCCACTAGTTTCTGTATAGTAACCATTAATCATAATCTCATTTTAGTCAGTCAGTATAAATTATTGGTGTATAAGTTATAAATTATCAGTGCCTCATACCATCTAACATATCGACTCAGGGATATTGTTGTTTTAATTTAAATTTTCTTATAAGATTCAAACATGTAATAAGCTCATACAAGCAGTATTTTAATGTCACAAATGTAAACTCTCACTCAAATTCACATCTTTTGGATTTTAAGGTTGAAAAAAAATTCCATTTTGCTGTATGTTTTAGTAAGGATTTAGAGAAATTTCGATTTCTCCAGTGTTTAGAAGACTGTATGAACCCTTTTAAAAACCGTGGTGCTTTAGAGAGCAGTCATGTTTTGTTGAACTGATAAATGATTTCTCAGTGTGTTCCTTTCAATTCACAGGGAAATGTTGCTTCACAACCTGTACTCGGAAAAGGTAAATCAATAATCTCCTCATGACTTTTTTCTCAGATATCACAATACAAAGGGGTCTCTGCTTCCTGACAGCTTCTTGCTCTCCCTTCTCCTGTTCCCAGCACCCCTCCCCTCACCCCAAGGTCTCCTCTGATGTGTAGAGTCTAATCTGCTCCCGGCTAGAAAAATCAGATGATCACACTCGTTAAATTCAAGCTTAAAGTCAACATGAAAGACAATCTGATTAAAGCCCCATGAGTCATGCTCATGTGTTTTAATGCATGCATGTTGGATCAAAGCACTAAAACCACTGCAGATTCCTCAGTTCCTGAATAATGACTTGTGTGTGTGAAAGTGTGAGTTGCTCAGTCACGTCTGACTCTGTGACCCCGTGGACTTGTAGTTGCTCGGTCTTGCCTGACCCTGTGTGACCCCATGGAGTGCCACCAGGCTTCTCTGTCCATGGGATTCTCCAGGCAAGATTACTGGAGTGAGTTGCCATTCCCTTCTCCAGGAGATCTTCCCGACCCAGGGAGCGAACTCCCAAGGCTCAAATCCAAAAACAGTGTTGTGTGGCATGTGTATATATAACATTGTGGTTCCAGAAAGTGTACAGGAAATTTATGGCCTTGATAAACATAAAATAAGATTGCAGAATCACTGACTATGGAGATCAATTGTCCTATAGAAAGATGACAGTCACCATAGATCTTTCAAGTTTTTGTTCTTCTGTTGTCTGGGTCATCCCATCGCTTAATGTCAGTTTATAGCAGATTTTACATGCATTGTTCAGTTGCTAAGTCGTGTCTGACTCTTTGTGCCCCCATAAACTGTAGCATGTCGGACTTCCCTATCCTTCATTATCTCCCTGAGTTTGCTCAAACTCATGTCCATTGACTCAGTGATGCCACCCAACCATCTCATTCTCTCTTGTCCCCTTCTCCTCTTCCCCTCAATCTTTCCCAGCATCAGGGTCTTTTCTGGTGAGTCATCTCTTCACATCAGGTGGCCAACATATTGGAGCTTCAGCTTCAGCATCAGTCCTTCCAGTGAATATTCAGGGTTGATTTCCTTTAAGAGTGACTGGTTTGATCATACATAAAGCATAAGCAGCTAAATCCTGTTATAACTTTACAATCTCTAAAGAATGTGTGCACAAATTTATAAAAGGGTTTTCAGATTTTCTGGACACTCTGCTTACAAGGTAGGATTAAATTCTCCTGAGCGTATGAAAATGGGTCTCTGCATGGACCTCTACAAATCTGAGGCCTGCATGGAAATGACTATCTCAGGAAATATTTTCTCAAAAACAGACTTCAGTATATGAGCTCCCCTCTACTGTTTTCCATATCTTAATAACTTAGTATTTCACACCTTAGGTGTGTTTGACACTGTTGTCTTCTGCTCTGCACAGATGAAACAGCAGACTATGGAGTCAATGACACAGTCCATCCAGCTGAAGGAGTCAGTTTGGAAAAAGATTTGATCAGCCAGACAACAGCAACACAGGAAAAATCACAGGAGGAACTTACAACAATAAATAACAGTGTTTCTAAAGAAATATGGTTGGATTTTGAAGACTTCTGTGTATGCTTTCAGTAAGTATAAATTTTATAAGTGTGTGTAATATAATAAATATATAAGCCTTTGATTTTTAGCTTTCATGTAAAAGAGTTAAACCAGTGTTAGTCTGGTGTTGATCTAATAGTAAACAAAAATATTAGAAGGAAATATGGATGAGTTGATTGTCCACACAAAGCATGAGTAGCCAAACCAGTCTCAGGCCAATTTCAGCCTCTTCTCAAAGACTTATTTTTTGTTTAAGTTTATTCACCAAGAGAGATCATTTGCGTCCCTGTCAGGCAACTAGTTATTATTTTTCTCAGCTTTATTTATGTACAATTGACAGATAAAATTATAAATACTTAGTATGCATGGAGGATGGATGAACTGGGAGATTAAGATTGATATATACACTGCTGCTGCTGTTAAGTCACTTCAGTCGTGTCCGACTCTGTGTGACCCCATAGAAGGCAGCCCACCAGACTCCCCTGTCTCTGGGATTCTCCAGGCAAGAACACTAGAGTGGGTTGCCATTTCCTTCTCCAATGCATGAAAGTGAAAAGTGAAAGTGAAGTTGCTCAGTTGTGTCCAACCCTCAGTGACCCCATGGACTGCAGCCTTCCAGGCTCCTCCGTCCATGGGATTTTCTAGGCAAGAGTACTGGAGTGGGGTGCCATTGCCTTCTCTGGACATATATACACTACCATATGTAAACTAGATGTGGGAACCTGCTATATAGTACAGGGAGCTTAGCTGAGTGCTCTGTGATGACCTAGAGGGGTGAAGTGGGAGGGAGGCTCCAGAAGGAGGGGATATATGTACACATATAGCTGTTTCACTTCATTGTAATAGCAGAAACTAACACAACTTTGTAAAGCAATTATACACACACACACAAATGTGTACATGGTGATGAATTAAAACACATACATATTATGAAAGATCCCTCCATCCATTTCATTAACATATCTATCACCGCATATGTTTACCTTCTTATTTTGTGTGAGAACATATACGTTCTGTTCTTTGAGCACATTTTAATTATACAATGTAGTGTTATCAACAATACTCACCATATTTTACGTTAGATCTTCAAACCTTAATTCATCTTGTAACAGAAAATTTGTACTCTTTTTACCAATCTCTTCTTGTTTTCCCCACCCTCAGCCCTGGCAACCATGTTTTCCCTCTCTGAGTTGTTATCATTTCTTGTAATTGTCATCTATCTTTACCTGTTTTGCCTATAATTATTCATGTCTGAGAAACTTAATATGTAGTACTAGTCTGTTGCATATAATGACAATAACCTGTTATAAATGTTTTTCAGGACCCTATATATTTTCCACAAACCAAGTTCATATTGCCTTAACTTTCAAAAATCAGAATTCAAGGTAAATACATTATGATATCTTCTCTTTCACTTCTTAAATTTTTGATGGAATCATGCTAGTGAAAAACACTTTCAAATTTATCAAGCATTTCTAAACTTCTAATATAATTGTACTTTAAAAATTGTTAGAGTCTTCTACTAATTGCTTACCCAGACAATAAGCAAAATTCTGCTACCTGGTATTTCCAACTGTGATCCATCTGATTACGTTGCAGCAGTTCAACCCTGAGATGCATTATTCTATAAATTCACACTAAGGAAATTTTAACTTAGAAATAAAGGGAGGAAAAGCACAACAAATTCACTATGCATGCTTGCATGCTAGGTCTCTTTAGTCATGTCCAACTCTTTGCAACCCTATGGACTGTAGCCCGCCAGGCTCCTCTGTCCAGGGGATTCTCCAGGCAAGAGTACTGGAGTGGATTGCCAAGCCTCCCTCCGAGGGATCTTCACAGCCCAGGGATCAAACCGACATCTCATATGTCTTCTGCTAATTAATGTTCACTAACTTGCACACAATTCCTAAAACATAAGCACATTTTCACTATCATTTTTGCTATATCAGCCCACATTCTTGCCTCTGCTTGAAATTAATTCACGTTAGTCCTGCCCACTGCTTGAAGTTCATTCCCCTTCCTCTGGCCAGTGTCTACAAGTCCCTCAGAGCAGCACGGATGCCATGAGCCCTCCTTCCCTGGCCATAGAGTCTGAGTCAAGTATGCTCTCTCCAAGCATTCCGTGTGACTGTCCACACTCAAACACTTTCCTCCCTCCATCCTGACTGTATGGTCTTTCCTCTGTGTTCCTCCACCTACCTGTCCACTTCATGTCAGCATCTTAAGGAGGACTCTCTCCTTGTCTTTACCGTTGCAGTACAGGCCCTGGCATGAAGTAGAAACTTGGTTTAAAAAAAAAAATTGTTGAATGAATTAATGAACAAGTCTCACATGGAGTAGAATTTTGGAGAAGATGATGAAATGGTTCCTGGGAAACTAAATTACACTGAAACGTGCTTGTTGCTTGTATGGGGCCATGCAAGCCCCCAATGATAACTTAACATCTCACTGAGCTAATGAAGGGTTGGGGGAAGTAAGAAGGCTTGGAGATGACTTCTTCCTTTGCACTTGTACTAAATGAAAATGCAGACAGAGAAAAAAAACCTTTTTGAGCATCCCTCAAGAGGTACTTTGTAGCTGGTTGCCTGCTCTGAAAGTACGAATCAGCTCTGTACTAGGTACTGGGGCCGGCAGAATGACTGACCTGGCTCGGTAATCTGTCTACAAAATATACCCAGAGGATGCTTTGACTTTATGAAGATCAAAAAACAAACAAAGCAAAAGCAAACAAACAAAACCCAAACTGTTCATTGAGAATAGCAGAACCCAGTGTGTGGTATGCTCTGTATTTACCATTTACAGTTAATTTAGGAATGTCATCAGATTCAAATTACTGGCAACAATTAAATGATAGTCATTTATAGGTGCCCCCTCTGTTCCCAGCCTTGAACTAGGTTCTTTTTTGCATCAACTCTTCAAGGCAAACCCAGTGAAAAGACTATTATTATTATCAATTTTAAGGTTAGGAAACTGAGGCAGACCAGGTTTGGGTAAAATGCCCAAGACCACCAAACTAGTAAGTGGCACAAACATCAGGAGAACCAGATTTGTCCTCAGTGAAGCCTGTGCCTTTCTCACTACTGTACCTTCAGAGGAAGCAGATCCATGGCTCTGGAGCCAGACTGCCTGGTTTTGAATGCAGATTCACTTGGGATAAGACTCTTTGCCTCAGTTTACTTATTTATACAATGGCAGTGAGAGACCTACATCAGAGTTGAGAAAGGAATGAGAAAATTTGTGTAAAACACTTAGAAGAATACCTAATACTTAGTAAGTGAAATGCTAGCTGTCATTATTATTACCGAGAGCATTTGGCACATGAGTTTTTGTTATACATTGCCACCCTAATATGTGTGTGTGTGTGTGTGTGTGTGTGTGTGTGTGTGTTTGGACATTTTTATGAAGTGATGGTAAATACAGAATTTTATTTTCCTTTTAAAGTTCCAGCTTAGCAAAATAAAATGACAGCGTCCATTATGAGTCCCTTCATCCCCCTGAATTTTTTCTTTTTAACATCAATGGTCTGAGAAACTGATGACTTAGAGGATATTGTTAGTACCCAAAATTAACTGCCTTTAGTTTGGACTGCCTATGGTCTGAGGCTAGGCAGTCGTGATTTAGGGGCTTCCCTGGTGGCTCAGATGGTAAAGAATCTGCCTGCAATGCAGGAGACCCAGATTCAATACCTGAGTAGGAAAGATCCTCTGGAGAAGGGCATGGCAATCCACTCCAGTATTCTCGCCTGGAGAACCCCACACACAGATGAGCCTGGTAGGCTACAGTCCATGAGGTTGCAAAGAGTCAGACACGACTGAGCAACTAACACTTTCACTTTTAGTCCTGATTTTAGTGGCCACAGGCACTGCCTGCTGAACTAGGAACACAGAGTCTGAGGCTTGTCCTGTGCACACCCTTTAGCTGTCCTCATGGGTGATGTCATGGGAGCTGGCAGGGGCTTGCAAAGACGTCTCATGTCTGCACCAGGGAAGATTCCCTTCATGTGGCCTCCAGGGCCACCTCATCTTCAAATTCTCAGACAATTTAAAATGATGGCAAATGAGTTATAGGTAGAGCCTCCTCCTTGCTCACACAGGCTACACTGGCAAATCCAAGGTCCTTCAGAGTTTTAGACAGGGAGTATTTGAAACAACTGCCTCTATCACCAACATGTTGCAGACAAAAGAAAACAAAAGAAAATTAGTGTCAAATGCTAACTATTGGAAAACTGAGTGATGCAATCATTTTAAATAGTTACATTGCATCAAACATTTCTAGGAATCTTATTATACTTGATTATTAAGGATTTCTTTTTCACAATATAGCTTGTTTTTTTTTTTTTGCATTTCAACTTGTTATTTAAATATTGTTGTAAAATAATATAGAAAGCCTTTAAATTATGCTGCTGCTGCTGCTAAGTCACTTCAATCGTGTCCAACTCTGTGCGACCCCATGGACGGCAGTCCACCAGGCTCTGCCGTCCCTGGGATTCTCGAGGCAAGAACACTGGAGTGGGCTGCCATTTCTTCCTCCAACGCATGAAAGTGGAAAGTGAAAGTGAAGTCGCTCAGTCATGTCCGACTCTTCGCAACCCCATGGACTGCAGCCCACCAGGCTCCTCCGTCCATGGGATTTTCCAGGCAAGAGTACTGAAGTGGGGTGCCATTGCCTTAAAGTATAATGACAATTAAATTAACACATTTACCATACACCATCAGTCAAAATTATGTTGAAGCACTGGGAAATTGAACTGCAGTAATAGCACAATAATTGAAAGGCCAACATTGGAGTTAGGTATTAGTAGATAGACAGACTTACTTTTGAATCTAAGCTGTGCTACTTGCAAGCTCCGTGACCTTTGACAAATTACTTACCCTCTCTGTATTTCAGTTTCTTCATCCATAATTATAGATGTTAATAGTACCTACCAAAGATGGATTGAAATCATATTCATGTAATCCTTATGTGCCTGTCCACTAAGAGATATTCCAGTTTTGCTCAATACTTTCTTGCATGCCTCAAGCAAAAATCCAGCTTAGTTCTGGAGTGGGTAGCCTTTCCCTTCTCCAGGGGATCTTCCCAACCCAGGGAATAAACCCATGTCTTCCACATTGCAGGAAGATTCTTTACCAGCTGAGCCACAAGGGAAGCCCCTAGTTTGGTTCATTAGCATGCAATGGGCATAATTCTGAAGACCTTGTAGAATGAAGGAGTAATAGCAAAAACCACCAAGCAGCATGTGCTTAATCACTCAGTTGTGTGTCACTCTTTGTGACCCCCAAGGACTGTAGCCAGGCTCCTCTGTCCAGAGGATTCTCCAGACAAGAATACTGGAGTGGGTTGCCATGCCCTTCTTCAAAGGATCTTCCCAACCATTGGGTTGAACCCAGGTCTCCCTCATTGCCTGCAGATTCTTTACCATCTGAGCAGACAGGGAAGCCCAAGTAGCCTACATTAATACATTTCTATTCTCACCCTGTTTACTTATCAGGGACCTATTTTCTGAGCACTGCTCAGCTATAGGCTCGATTTCTTCCACTACTGTCGTTTCTGGAACAAACATACCCCCTTTCTTTACTCACCGAGGAAAGCTTTGGCTCTCTCTGATATGGTGGCCAGTCTCAGTGTCTGCAGACATGGGTTCCATGGACTGCTGCCAGCATGCACCAGTGTGATTTTCTTCCTTTCATTAAATCTGTAAAGTACTTGTTGTGGTGTCTAGAACACACTAAATGCTCTATGAATGTCAGATATTGTACTTTCATTAGAATTGGGAAATACCAGCAGGAACAGGCTGATACGAAATGCAACAGTTAGTCTATTTCTTGCAGTTTTCAGATGAACGTGTGTCCTATCACCTATTCATGGACAGTTTAAAGCCCATTGAACTGCTGATCTGCTTTTCTGCATTGGTACGCTGGGGAGAATCTGGAGGTAAGAGGGCCATGAGAAAATTGTAGTCTGAAAGCCCAGCTCACTTTCTATTCAGGGGAAATGTATACTACAAGTTTTAGACACCGAATGAAGGACCTTATTCCCTCTCTAGACCTCCTAAGATCTTCCTGCTCCTCTGACATCAAGGAGTATGCTCACTCTTGCCACCCATCTCTCTTTGTTCTGGTCATATGATCACCTCTTATGCACACCTAGTCCCTCTGTTTCTCTTTCCCCTTATACATGTCATCATTCTTGATTCTTTAAAAATCTTTTAAAAATCACAAGCTCTTTCTTCTTCGATTTGACTCTTCCAAAGGCCTTTGTCTCCACCCTGCCCTGGGCCCCTACTATCATGGTTTTATTTAGATTTTATTGTACTAATAACTGTATTATCTCAATCAATCTTAAGCTCTCTGACCCCCACCTGAAGCTCCAGTTCACTCTCTCTAGAATTCCCATCCCTACAATTCTTGGGCTGAATGGGGACCACCGTTCATCAACCTGACAACTTTTTCTGTGTCCACCCTCATCAGATCCTTATTTCTCTGAGTCCCAACACAGTTTCCATGGACCCTCATTGTATTTATTGGTGTTTCTTCACATGTGCCCTCAACACAAGTGCATTCTTACCCTCTCAAGTTATGTTCCTGACAAAACCCTAATACTGGTTGAAAATATCTCTGTGCCTGACCTGGGGTTGCATCAGAGCAGCTGAGTGTAACTGAAGAAAAAAATTCCTACTACCTAGCCCCATTTTAAATTGAGGACCACAAACCTCAAAAAGAATGAACAAAAAAATGACCTAAGCACTGTCAACATTCCCCAAGTTCATTCATCCTCCAAACTTTCATTCTTATGGATGGTTATTGCAAACCTGCAGATCTCTCTTCATCTTCAAATCTCCAATTCCCAGTCCATCCTTCCTCACTGAAGAGATAGAAGAGATCAGAAATGACCTACTCTTCTCCTCATATTGAACTCTCTGAAGCTCTAATCACCTTTGCTTCCTGTTCTGACAGAGAGACTGTTTCTTTTCTTCTCTAAGGCCGGTTTCTTGTGAACACATGCACAAATACACAAAACAGTATTCTTTGATTGACTTGTTTTACTAAAGCATTTATATGTAACTCAAATGAACAGCTCTGACCCTGCACAGGTATAAATATTTGCTGCATGCTTAATATTGAATTTCTTGCCTACCTTGATGGCAGAGACTATGGTTTTCCTACTGAGATATACCCAATGTTTTAAGTGGTATCAGATGTGTAGCAGGTAGGCAATAAATATTTGTTGAATAAACTTTCAAGACTTCAGCGGTGTGATTTTAGTATGTCTACCTAACCAACAGTTCCTAAGCTGCACCACATCCTAGAACATTGAAACTCCAAATGCATGGAAGTGTTTCAGATTACGTGGTGGCCTGTAACATTAGCTTGAGGGTTAGCTGCAAAACAAGGTAAGAAGTATTTTGCCCTCAGCTACCAATGAAGAATAATATTTTCTACCCATTTTCAGATTTTAAAAAGTTAATTAAAGTTTAATTAGATTGTTTTAATTAATTTACAAAATACAATTAAATTTAAAAGGTTAATTTAATTGAAATGAAAGTTTTGTTAATTATATTATTTCTCCACACACTTAAAGCTAAGAATCAAAGGTAAAAAACTTAGATAAAATGTAGCATATTTTGCCCTTGTTTTGACACTTTCTTAGGAAAATCTCTAATTTCCCCAGATATAGTAATTTTCCTCCTTTAAAATTGCATCCAGCAGGATATTGTGATTGCTGCTCTACATAAGAAAAGCAGTGGTATACTACAGTGAAATATCCCTGGCTGACCTCTTTTTTCCTAACTTTTCCATTCCTGGTTTCTTCACCTGGGGGAATGACTACGAGGAGAAAATTAGGAATAGGAATGAAGATCTTGCTTCCTCTTGAGTATTATTTCCCATAACTATTTACCCAGCGTAATTTCTAATGTTTTATGAGCATTTTCAGAATATGTCTAATTGTTGGTTGTTGTTAATATTATAATTATGTTATTATTATTAATGTCATATTGATAAAAAGCAATACTAGTGATGGCCAACTATACTCTCACAATTGAATTTTATATATATATAATTTTTTTAACTTTTCCTAAAGCTTTAACAAAGAACAGCCCTCCCATAGAGCCTGGACTACTTACAGTTGAGACGGTTTCTTGGAAATCTCTGAAGCCACGTGATCTTGTTGTGACAATTCACACCTATGCTACCAAGGCTACAGTGGTTCGCCTGCCTGTTGGGTATGGAATGACTTTATTTTTCCCATACTAAGAATTATTTGATGACTTGTAAACTTTTGACTACTAGATAATGAAACAATATGGAATCTAATATGTTGTTTCCTACAGTGATTTCACAAAGTATAGGTCTATCATCATGATTCTTGAGAAAAATAATTCTGGGAATGAATAAACTGAAGAAACGCTGTACCTTTTGGAAGATGCATAATTGTCAAAGAATCTGAAACGTCTTTAGTAAAGAGTACATTTTAAATGTGTTTAACCCAGTATTTCCTAAAATTAATTTATTAAAATGATCTTTTTGTTTTATTATGCCATAGTTCTTAATAAGGACCATGACTTTATTTAAAAACAGGCTGAAAAACAGCATTTTTTCTATAAATCTATAGTTTAACTGTAATTATTTTTAATTTTACCTGTAGCTTTATTTTAAATTAAGATATAATAGGTTAAACACATCACATTTTCCATTTTAAAGAAAAGATATATAATTGAAAAGTTTTCATGATTTTTGATAAGTAAAGTTCAAAATATTACATCATATTTCAGATAAGATAAATATTTTGCTGAATTTCCCAAGATCAATCATGATAATTCTATGATTAATGAAAAGCTATGGCTCTTATTCAAAAAGCAAAACCCAAGCAACAAAATAAAGTGCTAAAATAATCTATGGCAAGCATCAAATATTCCTAGAGGAATAATGAATTTTTAAAATACTAGATTTTTTACATCTCCCCTAAAAACTCTAGTATGGAAAGATTCTTCCAAAAATCATTATTCTGTCTGAGTGCTCATTCATCAAGATGACCAAGGATGGAGAACTGATAAACAATCTACTTTTATCTGGGCTTCCCTGCTGGCTCAGACAGCAAAGAATCAGCCTGCAGTGCAGGAGACCTGGGTCCAATCTCTGGGTCAGGAAGATCCCCTGGAGAAGGGAATGGCAAACCACTCCAGTATTCTTGCCTGGAGAATTCCATGGACAGAGGAGCCTGGCTGACTACACTACAGTCGATAGGGTCACAAAGAGTAGGATACAACTGAGCAGCTAAACACTTTCACAGTTTACTACTCCTATCTACATTTCCCCCCAACAGGGACCTAAGCAGCCACCAGGAAGGTTTAAGACATGCTCTCAGTCCTCTCCATGGTGCTACAACCTGGTAGGAGGGGCATAAGCAACATACATGAAGCTATGCATTTGTGAGAAAATGACTATGAAATCTACAAAGCACTTGGCCAATGTGAATTATTACTGTTGTGAGGGGGAAATCGGGACCAGTGTTTTGCAATATGCCTGCAGTGCATGGGAGATGTCTCCAACATGTACAACTTTGTCATTTAGTGTGACCACTTTTATCCAACATAATTGGTGAAATGTAGATTCCATGCTCTCTGAGCATTCTTTCAGAGTAAAAATTCATCGGTCATTACCTCATCTGTGTTACAAAATTCAGCCCATACTAACCTCTGACTTCATTTGAGCACAAAGTATCATCAAGAAGCTAGCAGAGGCAAGGACTACAACAGAGGAGAGCCTCGATCTGTATTTAGTGTCCACTCTCTTTAGGAGACACATGCTGCTCTTCACTGCATACTCCCCCGTGGGCCACTCCATACACATCTGCAGCATGGTGACCTTCGTCATTGGGGATGAAGATGTTGTGCTACCCAACTTTGAGCCGGTAAATTGGTTAGCAACTGTGATTTGTTTGTGCGTGCTTTAGTTTCAAAGATCTTGAACTAAATCATATTTCTATTTATTTATTCAACTTACTCATTTTTTTACTTTTTAAAACTATTAAGTATATTCTGTAAGAAGTTATCAAATATGACATGTTAATAAGAAGTCTAAACTCTGTGGGGATACAAATAAAATCATTTTATTTTAAAAATAATTAATATTTTTATTTCATTTAATTTTATTTACTCATCTCTGCTCTGGTGAATTCCCTTACACATCTGTTAACACATAAGGCAGATCCCATAGTATCAATAGTATTGTTCCATTGAGAAACATAAAGGATCAGTACAGACTTTTTCAATGCAGGTTAAATTTCTGATATTTTATATGTTCCTTTCCTCCTTCTTTGTCCTGAGGAAGGGACTTGGATTCAGGGAGAGAGGATCCACAAAAGGGTCAGTCATTTCTTCATCTGCTTTTAACCTCTTGGTTTTTCTAGCTCCTTGGCTCTGACAGGGTCTGAAAGAAAACAGAGATAAATAAATCTTCCTTCAGGCCCTGTCTTGGTTTAGACGTCCTCTCAAGGACATCTTTAGACATATGCATATGCATTTTGGGAGATAAGTATTTATAGGGCCTTTCTACTGCATAATTCAGCTTTACCTGCTCCTCCAATCTATCTCCATATATCACAACTTCGTATTAGTGAGATGAGATTCACTTAGCCAGTCAGTAAACCTCTTGTCCAGAGCAGTAGCAGGATGGCTCAGAACCAACTCCGTGCTCATGTTTTCATGGCCCAGATACGCTCCAGTCACGCGTTCTTCCCTCTGCAGGCAGTGGTCCTGAAGGATGCCCTATGGCTGCCTCTTCTCTTTCTGCACCACCTCTCATCAGACCTAACTCCTGCTCAGTAGACACAGAAGGATGATCATCCAGCCCATCTTCTATGTCGCTTAAACCCTTGATTAGATTTACCCTGCTTATTTTAAATTCTTGTTTTTTCTCTTAAAAAAAAAGTATTTTTACTTGAATAAATCAGTGTTATCTAAAAGAAATTGTACTAAATAAAACTGTATAAAGTGAAAGTGTTAGTCGCTCAGGCATGTCAGATTCTTCAAGATAACTATAAAATAAAGGCAGCCAACTTAATTGCCACCATCATATGATTTAGATGAATAATAAATATGCTTAAGTGGTAAAGAATCCTCCTGCCAGTGTAAGAGACACAAGAGACGCAGGTTCAATCCCTGAGTCAGGAAGACCCCTGGAGAAGGAAATGGCACCCCACACCAGTACTCTTGCCTGGAAAATTCCATGGACAGAGGAGCCTGGTGAGATACAATCCATGAGACCTCAAAGAGTCAGACAAGCCTGAGTGACTGAGCATGCATAATGATATTATAATTTAAAAAAAAAAAACCTTCAGGGAACTTGGGGATTTTTAGCGCATAAGCCACCATCTCCTTGCGTGGCCCTGAAATAAGCCTTTCTCTGCTTCAAACTCCAAACAAATAAACAAAAAAAATTTTTTTTTCATAGTATGGCTTATCTAGTTGGTTTCTTTTTTATTTTTTGAATTGAAGTAGAATTGATTTACAGTATCATGTTAATTTCAGCTGTTCAGCCAAGTGTTTCAGTTTTAATATATATTTTTTCAGATTATATTCCATTATAGGTTAATTAGAAGATATTGAATATTGTCCCCTGTGTTATATACTAAGTCTTTGTTTCTTATCTCTTTTATATGTAGCAGTGTATATCCGTTAAACCCATACTCCTAATTTTTCCCTCCCCTACCTGTTTGCCTTTGGTTAGTCATAGTTTGTTTTCTATGCCTATGAGTCTCTCAGTTTTGTAAATAGATCCATTTGTACTTATTTATTTTATTCCACATGTGATATCACACAGTATTTGTCTTTATGTACTTAATCACTATGATGTTCTGTAGGCCCATCCATGTTACTGCAAATGGCAGCTTTTCATTCTTTCTTATGGCTGAGTAATATTCCAGTGCTGTATCCACGCATTGACTGATAGACATTTAAGCTGCTACTATATATAGTGCTATGAACACTGGGGTGCATGTATGGAACTTAAAAGCTTTTGAACAGCAAAAGAAACCAACCAAATGAAAAGACAGTCTATGGAATTGGAGATATTTGCAAATGATGTGACTGACAAGGGGTTAATTTCCAAAATATACAAGCAGCTCATACAACTCACTGTCAAAAAACAACCTAATAAAAAATGGGCAGAAGACCTCAATAGACATTAGAAGACATTCAGAAGATTAACAGGTATATTAAAAGATGCCAACATTATTAATTATTAGAGAAATGCAAAGCAAAACCACAATGAGGTATCACCTCACATAGGTCAAAATGGCCATCATCAAAATATCTACAAAAAATAAGTGCTGGAGAGAGTATGGAGAAAAGGAAACCTTCCTACACAGTTGGTTAGAATGTGAATTGATACAGCTACTATGTAGAACAGTATGGAGGGTCCATGGTGGTGGTGCTTTAGTCACTAATTCATGTCCAACTCTTGTGACCCCATTGACTGTAGCCTGCCAGGCTCCTCTGTCCATGGGATCCTCCAGGCAAGACTACTGGAATAGGTTCCCATTTCCTTCTCCAAGGGATCTTCCTAACTTAGGAATTGAACCTGGGTCTCCTGTTGCAGGCAGATTCTTTACCAATTGCGCTACGAAGGAAGCCCTTAAAAAACTAAAAAGAGGACTACCATATGATCCAGCAATCCAGCTCCTGGACATATGTCCTGGGCTTATATTCAAAAAGATGTATGCACCCCAATGTTCATAGCAAAATTGTTTACAATAGCCAGGAAATGGAAGCAGTTTGTATCTTTAGGTGATTTAATTCCCTAATTAACTATTTGGGTCTGTGAACTCATATTTTCCTGGGATTATTGACTCCTCCATCTTATAAAAGTTATTAGGGCTGACTTTTAGGCCCCAGTAGTCTTCACTTGTAATCAAGAAGGAAAGGGGGATATAGATTGGTTCAAAAGCAGAGAGACTCAAGCTTCTGAGAGCCATCCTTGATCACTCCCAGTGCTACCACTTAACCAGGTGACTTTTCTGGTCATGGTTTCATTTCAGGGAGAAACTATTAAGAAGAGATTTTTCCAAAGCTTTGAGGGGATTAGGAGAAGGTCAGGGGGAAGTAAATATATTAATATGGCAAGTCAATTGCCTCTGTTTTCATCAGCTTCTCACTCCATTCTCATACTATTCCTGCTGGACTAGTCCTTAGAATTTCTACAGGGAACTGTGGAGTGATGATATTGCCCCTAAGGAAAGGGGCAAAAACAGACCTTGCAAAGTTTTCCTCCTGCATGACCCTCTTCAGGCTGCCTGTAAGCACCTTCTGCTCTGCAACTTCTCCGTCATCTGCAACACCTCAGGGTTTTCTCCATCTTTAAAAATAAGTTCCTTCCTGATATCCCTGTCTCCTTCTTGCTTTACTGTTTCTTCAGAGTTTATAGCAGAAGGAAGTCAGAAGCCCGTGCTAGTTCACCCTCTTGCCTTTTCTTTCTTTTTTTTTTTTAATTGCTCTCTCCCTGAACTCTTCTCTGCCCTTCAGCCATCAGATACCACACAGCTGTCAGACTAATTCCTAGACGTTCTTCAGAACAAAGGTTGGATATTAATACTGTGGAGAAATTGTCCCTGGCCCCCAGTGGGGTTAGTGCTCTTTCTGTGTGTTCCTACAAGAGCAAGAATCAGGTTCCTTGCTCAACATCTCTTTGATCATGACTCCTGGTGAAATACTTTGATCAAGTAAACCCTCCATAAATAACTGTTGAGTCAGTCACATAACAGATTTTTAATATATTAACAGAAACTAAATCTTTGTAAACCTAATTACACCTAAATAAATGAAAATGAAGCTGAGTACTATTCTTGGTCTTCACAGGAAAGCTACCGATTTACAGAGCAGGCTTTAACAATTTTGAAAGCTGTTGGAAATGTGATTGCTAATTTCAAAGATAAGGCTAAACTTCCTGCAGCCCTGAAGGATCTGCAAACAGCTCACTACCCGATCCCCTTCCAGGATAAAGAGCTAACTGCACAGCACTTCAGGGTAAGTATGTTCAGGCTATACGGTTCCTGGAAGAAAATGTTCTATTTGTAATAATATATCTTATATTTGATAAGATCCCCTAAATCAGAGCTGAGAAAATGTTTTGGATGAAGACAACTTGGAAAGTGATGACAGTAAGCAGAAATGAGAGATTAGGAAGAATGAAATGAGAAAGAAAAGCATATTTGTTAAAGGATGTGATAATGATTGCTGTGGGTTACTGGGGCTCAGTCCTCCAGCGGATCCTGGTGAACTGTGGAGGGTATCCCTCAGAAGCATCCTACTAAAGGATGAGGTGACTGTACTATTTATCCACCCACTCCTTCCCCACTGATAGGTGGATGCTCTCGAGGTATCAGTATTTCCTCACACTTTTAGAGCTAAGCAGCTTCCTAGCTTTCAGTTCAGTTCAGTCCAGTCACTCAGTTGTGTCCAACTCTTTGCGACCCCACGGACTGCAGCACGCCAGGCCTCCCTGTCCATCACCAACTCCCGGACTTTACTCAAACTCATGCCCATTGAGTCAGTGATGCCATCCAGTCATCTCATCCTCTGTTGTCCCCTTCTCCTTCTGCCTTCAATCTTTCCCAGCATCAGGGTCTTTTCCAAGGAGTCAGTTCTTCACATCAGGTGGCCAAAGGATTGGAGTTTCAGCTTCAATATCAGTCCTTGCAATGAACACCCAGGACTGATCTCCTTTAGGATGGACTGTTTGGATCTCCTTGCAGTCCAAGGGACACTCAAGAGTCTTCTCCAAAACCACAGTTCAAAAGCATCAATTCTTTGGCATTCAGCTGCTGGGGTCCAGCCCCGCTGGATCCAGGGTGATTCAAAGGTGGGGACGAAGTCGGCGTCCTTGGAAAAATACATATTTAATTACAGATATATAGAGAGATTAGAAATGGATAGTGTAGTAGGAAAATTAGTGGAGAAAAAAAGGCTGAATAACTTGGTTTACGTGGAATAGCATCCATGCTCCAGATGGGAATTCAGCCAGAAAAATGGGGAGCAAGAAAGAAACAACATGGGGGAATCAGTCTTTCTGGAAACTGATCCAATTTCTTTATTTTGGGGTTTGCTTATATAACTTTTGTTACACATAGGGATGAATACAGAGTCACATGGGGGTCAGCAGTCCTGACCTTTATCAAAATCAGGTGCTTCACCTAAAAAGGTCTTAAGGATTTTACATCATCTTCTGGCTATGAGACCTGCTGACATCTTATGATCCTTTCTTTCTGATAACCAAAAAATTTATTTCTTCCAAGGGTGTTTTTTCTTAAACCAGGCACCACCCCCCAAATAAAGTTACATTACTATACGGTGAGGGTGTAGTTACAATCAAGAAAGGAATTTATTTAACCCAAGGTTAACATGATTAATCTTAAAGGTTAATACTTATTTCTCCTATATGCTAGTTATATTCATTATAAGGGCAGGGAACATGGAGATTTAGCAGCAAACATCATCCCAACAAATGAAATTCCTTTCCCCAATGTTCCCCTTAAGATCTATTTAGTCTTAAGATATGATAAAGTTACATTTTTACATAGCAAGGACACAGTGATTTATAACAAAGTACAGTGATCTATTACAAAAGAGAAAACCCATTAACTCAAAAAGTCTAGTATTGCTAACCTTAAAAACTACTATATTTCCTTTTCTATATTCCAAATACATTGATTAATATATTCCCAGGTGCCTAAGGATATGGAGGCCTGGAGGCAATCATTGACTCAACAATGAGAAAAGCCCTATGCTAATTAAGACTTTCAAAATACTCCAAACTCTGTGCTGTTTATGGTTGAGAGGTAGTAAACAATTTTGTTCGTAGTGGCAGGAGTATAGATAATCCTGTCACACAAGCTAGTTTGCCAGCAGAGAGGTTTGACCTGAGACACCCTTGTCCCACCCAGGGCAGGGAATTAGCAGCAATTATTGGCACAACAAATGAAAAAAATGCTTCACCAATATAATTCCTAACCAACCCACTATGCTGACAATTTCCAACTTCCCAAAGGAATTTGCCTTTAGCAAGTCTAAAATATCTCGTGCCTCTCAGGTTGGGAGGCTGTAAACAATCACATGTGGCCAGACGAACCTATACAGTTGGGCTAGATAACCTTCACAGGAGTCCATAAGCTGAAACACTCTTGTCATGCCCAGGAATTTTTATTGCCTTGGAGCTGCACGTTTACTCCTTCTCCGAGAGAAACGGCTATGGGGGAGAGAGCCCCGTAAAGTCAGAGGTGTAGGTGAGAGCATAAAACACACTCTGGTTTTGGGGTAGATGCTTGGGAACAGGGGGTTTCCTGAGGCTTGATCATGCCTTTGCATATGCCAAGACTCCTTCCTCAAGACTTTTGCCATGGGCGGAGTTCCTCACGCTGGCCCCCGGCATTCAGCTTTCTTTATGGTCCAACTTTCACATGGCCACTGGAAAAACCATAGCTTTGACTAGGCAGACCTGTGTTGGCAAAGTAATGTCTCTGCTTTTTAATATGCTGTCTAGGTTGGTCATAGCTTTTCTTCCAAGGAGTAAGCATCTTTTAATTTCATGGCTGCAGTCACCATCTGCAGTGATTTTGGAGCCCCCAAAAATAAAGTCTGACACTGTTTCCACTGTTTCCCCATCTATTTCCCATGAAGTGATGGGACCAGATGTCATGATCTTCATTTTCTGAATGTTGAGTTTTAGCCAACATTTTCGCTCTCTTTTACTTTCATCAAGAGGCTTTTTAGTTCCTCTTCACTTTCTGCCATAAGGGTGGTATCATCTGCATATCTGAGGTTATTGATATTTCTCCTGGCAATGTTTGATTCCAGCTTGTGCTTCATCCAGCCCAGCATTTCTCATGAGGTACTCTGCATATAAGTCAAATAATCAGGGTGACGATATACAGCCTTGACATACTCCTTTCTTGATTTGGAACCAGTCTTTTGTTCCATGTCCAATTCTAACTGTTGCTTCCTTACCAGCATACAGATTTCTCAAGAGGCAGGTCATGTGGTCTGGTATTCCCATCTCTTGAAGAATTTTCCACAGTTTGTTGTGATCCACACAGTCAAAGGCTTTAGCATAGTCAATAAAGCAGAAGTAGATGTTTTTCTGGAGCTCTCTTGCTTTTTTTGGTGATCCAATGGATATTGGCAATTTGATCTCTGGTTTCTCTGCCTTTTCTAAATCCAGCTTGAACATCTGGAATTTCATAGTTCACATACTGTTGAAGCCTGGCTTGGAGAATTTTGAGCATTATTTTGCTAGCATGTAAGACGAGTGCAGGTCAGGAAGCAAAAGTTAGAAGTGGACATGGGACAACAGACTGGTTCCAAATAGGAAAAGGAGTACGTCAAGGCTGTATATTGTCACCCTGCTTATTTAAATTATATGCAGAGTACATCATGAGAAATGCTGGACTGGAAGAAATGCAAGCTGGAATCGATTGCCGGGAGAAATATCAATAACCTCAGTTATGCAGATGATACCACCCTTATGGTAGAAAGTGAAGAGAAACTAAAAAGCCTCTTGATGAAAGTGAAAGAGGAGAGTGAAAAAGTCGGCTTAAATCTCAACATTCAGAAAACGAAGATCATGGCATCCAGTCCCATCACTTCATGGGAAATAGATGAAGAAACAGTGGAAACAGTGTCAGACTTTATTTTGGGGGCTCCAAAATCACTGCAGATGGTGGCGGCAGCCATGAAATTAAAAGACGCTTACTCCTTGGAAGAAAAGTTATGACCAACCTAGATAGCACATTCAAAAGTAGAGACATTGCTTTGCCGACTAAGGTCCATCTAGTCAAGGCTATGGTTTTTCCAGTGGTCATGTATGGATGTGAGAGTTGGACTGTGAAGAAGGCTGAGCACTGAAGAATTGATGCTTTTGAAGTGTGGTGTTGGAGAAGACTCTTGAGAGTCCCTTGGACTGCAAGGAGATCCAACCAGTCCATTCTGAAGGAGATCAGCCCTGGGATTTCTTTGGAAGGAATGATGCTAAAGCTGAAGCTCCAGTACTTTGGCCACCTCATGCGAAGGGTTGACTCATTGGCAAAGACTCTGATGCTGGAAGGGATTGGGGGCAGGAGGAGAAGGGGACGACCGAGGATGAGATGGCTGGATGGCATCACGGACTCGATGGATGTGAGTCTGAGTGAACTCCAGGAGCTGGTGATGGACAGGGAGGCCTGGTGTGCTGCGATTCATGGGGTCGCAAAGAGTCGGACACGACTGAGCGACTGAACTGAACTGAAAATGAGTGCAATTATGCTGTGGTTTGGAGATTCTTTGGATTGCTTTTGTTTTGGATTGGAATGAAAACTGACCTTGACCACTCCTGTGGCCACTGCTGAGTTTTCCAAATTTGCTGGCATATTGAGTGCAGCACTTTCATAGCATCATCTTTTAAGATTTGAAATAGCTTAACTGGAATTCCATCACCTCCACTAGCTCTGTTTATAGTGGTGCTTCCTAATGTCCACTTGACTTCACATTCCAGCATGTCTGGCTCTAGGTGAGTGATCACACCATTGTGATTATCTGGGCCATTAAGATGTTTTTTGTATATTTCTTCTGTGTATTCCTGCTTCTGTTAGGTCCATACCATTTCTGTCCTTTATTGTGTCCGTCTTTGCATAAAAAGTTCCCTTGGTATCTCTAATTTTCTTGAAGAGATCTTTAGTCTTTCCCATTCTATTGTTTTCCTCCATTTCTTTGCATTGATCACTGAGGAAGGCTTTCTTATCTCTCCTTGCTATTCTTTGGAACTCTGCATTCAAATGGGTATATCTTTCCTTTTCTCCTTTCCCTTTCACTTCTCTTCTTTTCATAGCTGTTTGTAAGGCCTCCTCAGACAACCTTTTTGCCTTTTTACATTTCTTTTTCTTGGGGAAATAGTCTTGATCCCTGCCTCCTCTACAGTATCACGAACCTCCGTCAGTAATTCTTCAGACACTCTATCAGATCTAATCCTTTGAATCTATTTGTCACTTCCACTGTATAGTCGTAAAGGATTAGATTTAGGTCAAACCTGAATGATCTAGTTGGTTTCCCTACTTTCTTCAATTTCAGTCTGAATTTGGCAATAAGGAGTTCATGATCTGAGCCACAGTCAGCTCCCAGTTTTGTTTTTGCTGACTGTACAGAGCGTCTCCATCTTTGGCGGCAAAGAATATAATCAATCTGATTTCGGTATTGACCATCTGGTGATGTTCATATGTAGGGTCTTCTCTTGTGTTGTTGGAAGAGGGTGTTTGCTATGACCAGTGCATTCTCTTCACAAAACTCTATTAGTCTTTGCTCTGCTTCATTCTGTTCTCCGAGGCCAAATTTGCCCATTACTCCAGGTATTTATTGACTTCCTACTTTTGCCAGCCTCCTTTACTGAAAGCCTTAAAGGAGTGATACAAAACAGGGAGTGGTACCCCTGTTCACTATTGACGTTTCAGTGGATTTTTGTTGTGGTCCTGAACTGTCAGTGGCATCATGGCTTGCCTATACCCTCTAAACCTTATAAACTAAACCTCTTTAGTTGTGACAACTAAAAATGGTTTCAGATATTGTCAAATAGCCCCTGAGGAGTAGTGTTGCTAGAGTTAGAAATTAAAACACAGGATACCCAGTTAAAATTTGTTTTATTAAGGACGATTTTTAGAGTAGTTGCAGGTTCATCACAAAATTGGGCAGAAGGCATGGAGACTTCCCATATATCCCCTACCCGACACACACACTTCCCCCATTACTTACCAGCTTCCCCCATGAGTCGTACATTTCTTACATACGATGAGCCCAGTCAAAGTCCGCAGTTTACATTAGAATTCACTCTTGGCATACATTCTATGGGCTTGGACACATGTATAATGACATAGACCTATCATTGTAGTATCATACATAGTAATTTCCCTGCTCTAAAAGTCCAAAGTGTTCTGCCTACTCATCCCTCCCCTCCCCCAAGCCCTGGCACACACTGATCTCTTTATTGTCTCCATAGTTTCGTCTTTTCCAAAATGTCACAATGTAGTCTTTCTAGATTGGCTTCTTTGACTTAGAAATAGGTATTTAAGTTTCCTCCCTGTATTTTCATGACTTCATAAGTCATTTCTTCTTGTGTGCTAAGTTGCTTCAGTCATATCCAACTCTGAGACCCTATGACTGTAGCCCACCAGGCTCCACTGTCCATTGGATTCTCCAGGCAAGAATACTGGGGTGAGGTGCCATTTCCTACTCCAGGGGCTCTTCCCCAACCAGGGACTGAACCCACTTCCCTTAAGCCTCTTGCATTGGCAGGAGGGTTTTTTTTTTTACCACCAGCACCACCCGGGAAGTCCCATTTCTTCTTAGTTCTGAACAATATTCCATTGTCTGGATATAGCACGGTTAATTTATTCACTTACTGAAGAACATCTTTGTTGGTTCCAAGTTTTGGCATTTATGAATGAAGTGGCTATAAACAACTATGTACAAGTTTTTGGGTGGACATATGTTTTCGATTCCCTCAGGTAAATACAAAGGAGTGTAATTGCTGGATCATATAACAAGAGTATTATAGCTTTATAAAAAATCATCAGACTCTTCAAGAGTGGTTGTACCATTTTTCATTCCCATCAAAATGATTGAGAGTTTCTGATATTCCATATTCTAGTGAGAATTTGCTGTTGTCAGTGTTCCAGATTTGGGCTCTTCTAAAGCACAGTGGTAAGTCATTTTAATTTGCATATCCCTGATGACATACAATGTGAAACATCTTTTGATATGCTTATTTGCCATCTGTATATCTATTTTGGTGAGGTGTCTGTTAAAGTCTTTGGCCCATTTTTAATCAGGTTGTTTGTTTTCTTATCATTGCATTTTAAGTATTCTTTTTGCAAATATTTTTTTCCCAGTCTATGAAGTCATTAGAGAAGTCAAAGCCTTCTCATTCTCTTGGCATTTTCTTTACAGAGCAGAAGTTTTCATTTTAGTGAAGTCCAGCTTATCAATTCTTTCTCTTGTGTGTCGTGGCTTTAGTGATGAATACATAAAGGCACTGCCCTAGCCAAGGTCATCTAGCTATTCCCCTAACTTATCTTCTAGAAATGTTATACTTTTACATTGTACATTTTACTGTTTATTTTGAGTTAACTTTTGTGAAGGGTGCATGGTCTCTGTCTAGAATCATTTCACTCAGCCAATTTTTAATTTCATATAAGAAAAACAGTATGTACAATATATAAGATACAATTATATTAGAAATTACTTATACTAGAAATTTAATTTCCCTGTTATTCCACTTTAACTGAGCATAAGGTGTCGTTGAGGAAAGATAATTAAGAACAGTCTTCAAACCGAGAAAAACTCCACAAAGGGAGAAGAAAAAGAAAATCATTGCATAAACCTTAAACTAGAATGTGATACACATCAAGGGCAATCTGCTAAAGAGATTGCAAGGACCCAAGGAAATTTCTCTTTTGTATAGTTCATCAGATAGAGTCCATTACATACATATTCTCAAGATAAATGATAAATAGTGCTTAAGTAAAAGGATTTGATGGCACCATTTATTACACATAGTGAATCCTAAATTCACCTGGCATTTGGGGTGACCATGTGCATGAAGGGAAAGGGGTTTTCCTGAGACCAGAATGACTTCCTAAGAGCTCATGGAGAGGGAGAAGTATGACTGGGTGAAAGTCACCACAAATAGTGCCCAGGGGCCCTACTGAGGGCTTCCCTGATGGCTCAGTTGGTAAAGGATCTGCCTGCAATGTGGGAGCCTGGGTTCGATCCCTGGGTTGGGACAATCCTCTGGAGAAGGGAACGGCTACCCACTCCAGTATTCTGGCCTGGAGAATTCCATGGACTGTACAGTAAGAGTCAGACACAACTGAGCAACTTTCACTTCATTTCACTTCAGCCCTACCTAATCCATCAAGTGCTTTACTCCCTGTGAACATGTAAATAGCTACAAGTAAACAAGCAGAAATGTGCTGTGGTTATCATCACCGATAGTATGATTGGATATATGGAATCTGTCAACAGTTCAGGATAAAAATCATGAAAAAAAGAACTTGAAAGAAGGCATATGTGTTCTGGTTGTAGTCTAGAAACCTTCCACCAGTCCTCTTTGGTGAAATAAAGAATGAATTGGCATCAACACTTCCCGAATGAGAGTCAGTGTCTTAAGAAAATAGTCAGGGACAAAAGAAGAATGCTCTTTAGACCCTGGTGCATCTTTCAACAACACAAAGAACATAACTGTACAGAAAACACACATGTTAAGTGCTTGCAAAAAGTGATTTGCAAGAGTAGGAGTCTGAGTATGAATACATTTTTTGAATACTTAATCAATGAAGTGAAGTGAAGTTGCTCAGTCATGCCCGACTCTTTGCGACCCCATGGACTGTAGCCCACCAGGCTCCTCAGTCCATGGAATTTTCCAGGCAAGATTACTGGAGTGGGTTGCCATTTCCTTCTCCAGCGGATCTTCCCAACCCAGGGATCGAACCCGGGTCTCCCGCACGGCAGGCAGATGCTTTACCGTCTGAGCCACCAGGGTCGGTATCAATATATGTAGTTTATTTTATTTTTTCATATATGTTTAAATGTAACATGTGATGAAAAAGTTATGCCTAAATAAATTTAAAAGAGGTTTCTGAATAGGAAATAAATACTCACAGATGATAGAAAGTGATAAAAATCTTGAATGGCATATATTCTTTCTTGAAGCACATGAATTAATAGTGTATCTTACAATAAATGGCATCTCAGAATAAGAGAAACCTGGTATTTAAGTTGCTTAGGCATAAGAACATTATTTTTTATCTTACACTGTATCACCTCAATTAATTTAATATTAATTTTGGTTAAATATATATTATAAACATTGTGTTGATTAAATCTTATTAAGTTAAAATTTATCAGATGTTAAATAAATTTGGTCTCTTGTTGTCCAGTCATGCTAATGTCGCCCTGGCGGTATTCTAAGCTCAGTTGTGTCTGACTCTTTGCAATCCCGTGGACTGTAGCCCACCAGGCTTCTCTGTCCATGGGATTCTCCAGGCAAGAATACTGGAGTGGGTTGCCATTTCCTTCTTCAAGGCATCTTCCTGACCCAGGGATCGAACCCAGGTCTCCTGCATTGCAGGCAGACGCTTTACCCTCTGAGCCACTAGGGAAGCCAAATCTTATTAAGTTAAAATTTGTCAGATGTTAAATAAATTTGGTCTCTTACCAGATGAGGGAGTCTTCAAAGAGTCTTCTGTTAGATGGTGTGTATATCTGAGAAACAGAAAGTTTTTCAGAGCCTCTCTGACTATGTAAGAGTATTTTCTTGATTTAGAAAATATACTAATACATTCAATCTTTTTCAGGTTTTTCATATTTCTTTATGGCGTTTAATGAAAAAAGCTCAAATAACAAAACCTCCACCCAACACCAAATTTGCATTCCGCGCTGTGGTTTTGGACTTGGATTTACTCGATTCTTCTTTGGAAGAAGCTTCTTTAGGTACTAATTAATTTTAGGTGTTTATGTGACCAAGAAATTCCTAGCTTTATAAAGGATACATAATTTGAGGAAAATGCACCCAAAATTTTTGTGACCTAGGTAGAATATGTCAGTATTGACAGTTGTAGGGTTCAAGCTTTGCCCTGAGAAAGCTCAAAAGTTTCCAAAGATCTGACATGTGTCCCCTGTTCCACGTATTTCCAGGGAAGCCCAGAATATCCCAGTTTTATTTGTTCCTGACCTTAAAAAGCAGACCGTCACCTATCTATATAGTACAACTTGAGGGATTCTGAAGATATTCTGATCTCAGTACCCCTCATTTCTTCCTTTTCCAATGCTCTATTCCCACGATTTTAACTTTTTTTTTTTCAACTTGAAGAGACCCTTCTTGCCATTTTCACAGAGGAATTCAACAGTATTTCACTAAAGTGTCAATATTTAGCATTTCCCTTCTCCAGAATGTTTACATTCTAAAAAGGAACCACCTGCAGAAGGCAACGTTAAATATATAAGAACAAACCTATCATTGTGGCAGACGCATCAGATGGCCTCGAAAGCTAAAGGCAGTGAAAACTGAAGTAGAGATTAGATTACCTTTCAGTCCAAAGTTTGTTTTTCTCTTTCTAGCGGAATGGGTAGATGCTAAGTACAGTGTGCCAACAAGCGATAAAGACTATTCTCCAGAGGAAGTAGCAGCGGCAATTAAAATTCAAGCCATGTGGAGAGGAACATATGTCAGATTGCTTATGAAAGCGAGAACACCAGGTATGCTCTTTCAATCATTTATAAAATGAACTTGCATAAATAAGTGAAGTAAAAGTCATTCAATCGTGTCTGACTCTTTGCAACCCCATGGACTGTAGGCTGCCCAGCTCCTCTGTCCATGGAGGCCTTAATACTGGAGTGGGTAGTCATTCCCTTCTCCAGGGGATCTTCCCAACCCATGCACTGAACCCAGATCTGCTGCATTGCAGGAGGATTCCTTACCATTTGAGCCACCAGGGAAGCCCCTGCATAAATAAAGATGAATATTTGTTTACATGCTAACAAAAAGTATTTTAGGTTCATTCAACTCTATGGCTCAGCTAATTGTTTTTAATTCTATAAATATTGAAATTTATTGAGTTCAGGGTGTAGGTAGGTATGCTCAAGCTCTTGTTCCTGCAGTTTAGTGCAATGTGGCTTTAGTCTGTGTCTGACACAGACTGAGCACACAGCAAATACTGGCTGAATGAATGATCAGCTGTGTTTTCCCAATCTTTTGTGAGTTCTTCAAAAACAGGAAACTGGCCTTTTTCCCATTCATCCCCAGTGCCTAGCCGAATGCACAGCAGTCAGTTTCAGCTAAGTCATAGATAATTTTACATTTCTAGGCCATTTTTCAAAGTGAATGCATGAATGAACTAAATGAAGATGTTTCCACATATGTCCATGGTATCATACACTTAGCATAAAACACATTCAAAATGTATTATTATATTTATCAAATCAAATATGTTTTTGTATATGAAACTGTTTGTGAAAATATCTGTTTTATCAGCTCAAAAGAAAACACTGCAAAAGGCAAAAAAATTATATTCAATTATTTTCATTCTGTAAATTTTGTTGACATATTTATATGAAAAGCCTTGCCTCCTATAGAATTCTTTGAGTATTTTGAAACATTTTGTTGTAAAGGCATCTGAAACAATGAGAAATATCAAAATGTTCATCAAAGCAGTAAAAACTGTAGATCCATAAATGTTAAACAAACTGCATTGCATAGATTTGTGATAGAAAAATATCCCTGTTGTTTGTCCATACATACTGTAAAAAGTATATTCATATAATAATTTTTTTCTCTTTATAAAGACAAAAATGAGCAGCTTTTTAATAATATTTGTGTTCTCACTCAACATATAATTATTGAATAATTCTTGTGTATGCAGAAATATTCTATGTTCTGGCCTTAAAGAAATTAGTAAAACTTCCAAGGTTTCTGCTCTGATGAATGTGTTATAGTGGTCCCAGGCATGCAATGGAAAGTAAATATATTAAGATAATGATTTCAGATACCAGTAAGTTCTATGAAGAAATTAAGATAATTAGAAAAAAAAAGTCAGTTTCTGACATGTTAAATTTGACACGCTTATGATGTATTCACATTTTTTTGTCAGATCATGTCCTCTTAAGCCTTTTGTGGATTATGTTTTAGGTTAAGCTTCAGTGAGATCCCATTAGCCACTGTTCTTTAGAAAAAAAATGGATGGATTATAGTTTCTAATACAAGAGCATTCATAAGGACTTTTTTGCTGTGATAAGTGGTCTTTTGTTGTAAACTCTTTGATGAGTATATTCAATTAGATCAAAGAGCATTTTATGATTTTTTAACTAGAGATGAAGGGAAACAGCATAAAATGATGATCAGAACTCTCAGCTAGAGGTTCATAGCTTTGTATTTTAAACATGGTTTTATTGCTAGTAAAGCTTCTGACTCTGGATATTACCTTACTTGTGAGTTTCAAGTGCTTCACCTATAAAAGGAGGGCTTAGAACAAGATGATTTTTCAGGCACCTTACAGTTTTTATATTGTTATTTTTAGATACAAAGGAAAATGCCAGTGTTGCAGATACTCTTCAGAAAGTTTGGGCTGTGTTGGAACAGAATATGGAACAGTATGCCATTTCTCTCTTAAGGTAAAGCAGTGTAATGATTTTTTTTTTTTTTTTGCAGTATCTTGGTATCCTCCAAGTTCCAGTTCAAATGCCACCATATTTGTAGGGTTGTAGGATTTTCCCCTAATCACTACAGCTAGAAACATACCATTGCTTCTGAACTTCCCCACTTACTACTTCTTATTTGTCTTCACTATACTTATCTAATGTTCTAAGCAGGAAAACTCTGAGAAGCAAAGCAGAGTTTCTTGAAGTCTTTTGGTGCTCAGGAGACAAAAGTTAAAAGTTTAGGACCTGCCAGGGGAGACTATTGTTGTTTTTAATGTCCAATTGCTAATCTATGTCGTACTCTTTGGCAATCCCATGGACTGTAGCACACCAGACTTCAGCAGTGCAAGCCATCACTTGAAATCCCTGGTGAACAGCACTCTAAAAACAGGGACAAGTGTGAGATAAATTGGGCCTTAGGAAAACTGCATTTTAACCATTAATCTTCTTGGAATGAATCTGATGCTAGGAAAGACTGAGGGCAGGAGGAGAAGGGGGCAACAGAGGATACGATGGTTGGATGGCATCACTGACTCAACGAACATGAGTTTGAACAAACTCTGGGAGATAGTGAAGGACAGGGAAGCCTGGCACACTGCAGTCCATGGGACTGTAAAGACTTAGACACAATTTAACAACTGAACAACAACAAATTATATAAAAGAAACAGACCATTTTGATGTAGGAGCTAGCAGACCAAATCTCTAACAGTAACTATTATGGAAATGCTCAAGAAAATAAAGAATAAAGAGAAAATAAATTAAAAGTTTAGATTAATAAAGCACAGTTAAATGGAGATTACATAAATACAATTTCTAACAACTGAATTTAAAATGTTTTGGTTTAACAGCATATCAGGCAGAATAGAGGAAGAAATAGTGAACTGAAAGACAGGTCAATAGAAAAATCGTGGAAAATAAGGAAAGAACTAAGAAAAATGTGGGGCATGCTTAGAAAGTCCAATATTTATATCATTATAGTACCAGAATATAAAAATATAATAGCTGATACACTTCTAAAACTGATAAAATACATCAACTTGCATTTTCAAGAGGTTTTGCATGCAGAGTCTGTGCAGGAAGGACACAAAGAAAACCATACCTAGACTTATCATAGTCAAACTGCTAGAAACCAAAGGCCAGAAGAACAATCTTCAACGCTACCAGAGAAATAAGACATATTATTTCCAAAGGACAATTAGACTAATAGCTACATGTAGGAGTAAAATCTTAACCTTAGCAATGCAAAATGCAGAAATTGGGTAAATGGAGCTGCAGAGATCTAAAGTTCTGGCATTACTGCAGAAATGGTAAAAGTAATAATCTAGATGAAATGCTAATAAGGCAAGGATGCATAATATATTCTCTAGCAATGTGCTAAGTGGATCAACTAGTGAATTTAAGAAATAAGATTAATACTACACATCTTATAGAGAACAGAAAAGAAGAGGAAACATTTACCAACTCAAAACCTTGATTTTAAAATCTCAGCAAACATAGTAAAAAAAAGAAAGAAAGAAAGAAAGAAAACAAAAAACTGAAATTGCAAACCAGTCACCCTCTTGAAATTAGATGAAAAAATGTAGCAGATCAAAATTGGAATGATATAAAAAGATAATATCTTTTAATTAAGTGGGTTTCCCACTCTGAGACATGCTAGGGTGGTTTAACATTAGGAAATGCATTAATTAGGCACATTAACAGGGAAAAGGAACAAATCATTTGGTCCTTCAGATAAGTTCAGAAAAAAACATTTGAAAAAAAGCAACACAAATTCAAAATTTAAAAATTTTTAGCTAACTAAGTTTAGAGAAGATTTTCCTTTATGTGTTATGGAACCTAGTATATTTTTAAAATTACTGTAAACATAATTAGTGGTGAAAGTTTGAAAGCTTTTCCTTGAGTTGGGGAATGAGATAAAGATGCCTGCCCAAACACTTCTATTCAAGGTAATCCTGAAATTCTGAAAAGGGCAAAAAGGTAATAAAGCAATTTAAGTGTCAGTAGAATTTGAAGGGAAGAAATAAAACCACCATTTACAGGCAATATGGTTGTTTATATAGAAAGTACCAAAAAAATGCCACGTGAACCAGAAGATATAACCAACCTGGTCTTTGTTCTTATAATTATTTTTAAAAGCTTTTTAATATCCTACTTCCCTGATGGCTCAGGGGATAAAGAATTCACCAGCAATGCATGAGACACAGGGGATGTGGGTTCAATCTCTTGGTCAGGAAGATGCCCTGGAGAAGGGCATGGCAACCCACTCCAGTATTCTTGTCTGGAAAACCCCATAGACAGAGGAGCCTGGCAAACTACAGTCCAAAGGGGCGCAAAGAGTGGACACAACTAAGACACGGGTGTGCAAATATAAACCTATCATTTTCCTTCCACTACCGAAGACCAGCCATCAGAAACAGCAGGTGAATCCTGTCCTCCCTGAGGATCTCTATGGCTTTGCTTCCCACTGACAGTACAGTCAAGCCATCTACCATGTGGAAGCCAAGAGCAACTCTAGCTCTGTCTAGATCTCTACAGAGAAAACAGTCTATGATCATTATACCTTCTGTCCCAGCTAATACCCAACATTATACAAAAGACTCCTGAGGCCTTACAAATAGCTGTGAAAAGAAGAGAGGCGAAAAGCAAAGGAGAAAAGGAAAGATATAAGCATCTGAATGCAGAGTTCCAAAGAATAGCAAGGAGAGATAAGAAAGCCTTCTTCAGCAATCAATGCAAAGAAATAGAGGAAAACAACAGAATGGGAAAGACTAGAGATCTCTTCAAGAAAATTAGAGATACCAAGGGAACATTTCATGCAAAGATGGGCTCAATAAAGGACAGAAATGGTATGGACCTAACAGAAGCAGAAGATATTAAGAAGAGATGGCAAGAATACACGGAAGAACTGTACAAAAAAGATCTTCACGACCCAGATAATCATGATGATGTGATCACTAATCTAGAGCCAGACATCTTGGAATGTGAAGTCAAGTGGGCCTTAGAAAGCATCACTACGAACAAAGCTAGTGGAGGTGATGGAATTCCAGTTGAGCTGTTTCAAATCCTGAAAGATGATGCTGTGAAAGTACTGCACTCAATATGCCAGCAAGTTTGGAAAACTCAGCAGTGGCCACAGGACTGGAAAAGGTCAGTTTTCATTCCAATCCCAAAGAAAGGCAATGCCAAAGAATGCTCAAACTACCACACAATTGCACTCATCTCGCATGCTAGTAAAGTAATGCTCAAAATTCTCCAAGCCAGGCTTCAGCAATACATGAACCGTGAACTCCCTGATGTTCAAGCTGGTTTTAGAAAAGGCAGAGGAACCAGAGATCAAATTGCCAACATCTGCTGGGTCATGGAAAAAGCAAGAGAGTTCCAGAAAAACATCTATTTCTGCTTTATTGCCTATGCCAAAGCCTTTGACTGTGTGGATCACAATCAACTGTGGAAAATTCTGAAAGAGATGGGAATACCAGACCACCTGACCTGCATCATGAGAAATCTGTATGCAGGTCAGGAAGCAACAGTTAGAACTGGACATGGAACAATAGACTGGTTCCAAATAGGAAAAGGAGTATGTCAAGGCTGTATATTGTCACTCTGCTTATTTAACTTATATGCAGAGTACATCATGAGAAATGCTGGACTGGAAGAAGCACAAGCTGGAATCAAGATTGCTGGGAGAAATATCAATAACCTCAGATATGCAGATGACACCACCCTTATGGTAGAAAGTGAAGAGGAGCTAAAAAGCCTCTTGAAGAAAGTGAAAGAGGACAGTGAAAAGTTGTCTTAAAGCTCAACATTCAGAAAATGAAGATCATGGCATCCGGTCCCATCACTCCATGGGAAATAGATGGGGAAACAGTGGAAACAGTGACAGACTTTATTTTGGGGGGCTCCAAAACCACTGCAGATGGTGACTGCAGCCATGAAATTAAAAGACGCTTACTCCTTGGAAGAAAAGTTATGACCAACCTAGATAGCATATTCAAAAGCAGAGACATTACTTTGTCGACTAAGGTCTGTCTAGTCAAGGCTATGGTTTTTTCCTGTGGTCATGTATGGATGTGAGAGTTGGACTGTGAAGAAGGCTGAGCACCAAAGAATTGATGCTTTTGAAGTGTGGTGTTGGAGAAGACTCTTGAGAGTCCCTTGGACTGCAAGGACATCCAACCAGTCCATTCTGAAGGAGATCAGCCCTGGGATTTCTTTGGAAGGAATGATGCTAAAGCTGAAACTCCAGTACTTTGGCCACCTCATGCGAAGAGTTGACTCATTGGAAAAGACTCTGATGCTGGGAGGGATTGGGGGCAGGAGGAGAAGGGGACGACCAAGGGTGAGATGGCTGGATGGCATCACTGACTCAATGAATGTGAGTCTGAGTGAACTCTGGGAGATGGTGATGGACAGGGAGGCCTGGCGTGCTGCGATTCATGGGGTTGCAGAGAGTCGGACACAACTGAGTAACTGAACTGAACTGAACTGACTCCTGAGGCTCCTAGTGCTACTGAGGCTGGTTCTGGCTCCTGGCTGGGTGGGAGCTACAGGACCCAGGATCTCCCTGATCATTTCCACTGTGTTCTGGAATATACCACAGCCTTCCAGCAGGGCAATCATGGAAAAACCTAGTTGCACTAGAAATCATGTACAAGGAAAACTCTGGCACTCTCCCCTTGTTCATGGCCTTTGCTTTTAGGGTTTATTTTAAAATCTTTTTTTCTTTTTTTTTTGGAAATCAATTCCTCACTGTAAACTACATTCTATATTTATTCTCTACATTGAATCCCCAGACTTTCAGTGGCTCCTATTCAGTTTTATTGCTAGTTTTCCTGCTTCTAATTTTCTCACCCTTATAGCTTGATCTTAGGTGCTGATTTCCCATCTGTAAATTTTTATTACTCCCAGAGTCATGAATTAGGTTCTCCTTCAACTAAAAACTTCAGATAACTTTGGGCACTTTTGAGAGACATCCTGGTTGACCTGAAATGGTCACCTCTGCCTTTGAGCCACACACAACGAGCCTTCATTTGATGAAGTACTTAATCCATCCAACAGTGGACTGCAATATTTTATGCTGGGTTTGTTTTGGAGGAGGGATTTATAAATAGAATTTATTTCAAAAATTGCTTTGCCATTGATACTTAAATTATTTTTATCTTTCCAGGCTTATGTTTAAAAGCAAGTGCAAATCTATGGAATCTTATCCATGCTATCAAGATGAAGAAACTAAGATTGCTTTTGCTGACTATACTGTGACTTACACAGACCAGCCACCAAATACTTGGTTTATAGTTTTCAGGTGAGGCAATCATATATTGGCAAATAATATCATCCCTAAGTGGTATAAAATATTCATATAAAGAGAGTTTTATTTGTGATAGTAGTAATAGCATGAACGTTTAACTTGCTTTTGGAACTTAGTTAAAATTCGTTCCATATGTGATGTGCATAAATGAGTTATTATAGAAATTTTATCCATGTTTCATTAAACAAAATATGAAGAATATGAAGTTAGCTATTAGATCTTTTGATGAATGTGGCTTCTCTGATGGTTCAGCAGGTAAAGAATACAGCTGCAATGCAGGAGATATGGGAAATGCAGGTTCAATCCCTGGGTTGGGAAGATCCCCTGGAGGAGGAAAGGTAACCCACTCCAGTAGTCTTGCCTGAAAAATCCCATGAATAGAGGAGCCTGGTTTGCTACAGTCCATGAGGTCTCAAGAGTTGGACACGACTGAGCGACTATGCATGCACACATAATTAAACTGATATGCTTTCAATATAGAAATGAATCATTTAATTTCCAAGCAATAGCATGTTAGAATCACAAATTATTTATAAATAGGATTTCTTAAAAGGTTAGCATTTGCATGAAAAAATAATGTATTAATTAGAATTTTAAAGGAAAACAATATGTGTACCTTTAAGTTATTTGCAACTTTATTGTTTCTTATTTCTTGGCTTCAAACCTAATTTCAAACTTTCTTTATGATGTTCATGCCAAGGGAAACTTCACTCTTTTGTAATTACAGAGAAACATTTTTGGTTCCTCAAGATATGATTTTGGTTCCCAAAGTATATACTACACTTCCAGTCTGTATGCTCCACATCGTTAACAATGACACAATGGAACAAGTGCCAAAAGTGTTCCAAAAAGTGGTGCCTTATCTTTATACCAAAAATAAGGTAGGTTTAAAATGATTCTCCTCATTTGAAAGAATAACAGTGAGAAGCCAGCACCCTGAGGGTTTCCAGCAGAAGGTAGAACAGATGTGTTTTCAGTCCATAATTAGGCCCTGGTCTTTCTGCAGAGAAGTCTCGTGTATTTGACAGCAATAGGTACTTAATGTGAGTGCCAGAACATTCACCGTTTAGTCCCCTTCTTATCTTTTCTCCAAAGAAAATATGACGAAAGGAAAATGCTAGAAATCTCCATTATTAAAATTATAAAATCATACAAACCCTTAAAATGAAAATGGAGGTAAAGAGTACAGTTAGTCTTATCTCTAAACCAAATCATCATCAGGTTGCCTCAGTTTCCCACTGGGTTTTTTGTTTGATTCCTAAATATGTTTGAAGATTGTGTTTACACAGCCACTCACCAAATTTGGCCTAGATTTTCCTTTGAATGTAAAAATTTCTTACATGTGTAATTGGAAATCAAAGGTCTCAAAGATCCATAAGAGAAAGGTGATTTCATTCAAAGGGAGATTCTACTCAGTTCACAGATGTCGTTAAATTCTAGAGATGAGCTCTTTACTTCACCAGATAAGTATACTAATACTGATCATGTTAGTCATTGATACTTACTTTTGGTAGAGATCTTTAGTTGGGTATTTAGTTAGAACTGCACAAGACTCTGATTCTTATTCACATGTAGCATACTTTGGGTTTGGTTTAGCTTTGCTTAGTAGCTCCACTGTAAACCTCCCTTCCTTGAGTAAACAAACTTTGGGGGTAGGTTTAAACAATGCCGTTGAGTCACTATTCAGGAGAACACACTGCTGCTGCTGCTGCTGCTAAGTTGCTTCAGTCGTGTCCGACTCTGTGAGACCCCATAGATGGCAGCCCAACCAGGCTCCCCCGTCCCTGGGATTCTCCAGGCAAGAACACTGGAGTGGGTTGCCATTTCCTTCTCCAATGCATGAAAGTGAAAAGTGAGAGTGAAGTGGCTCAGTCGTGTCCGACTCTTCGCGACCCCATGGACTGCAGCCCACCAGGCTCCTCCGTCCATGGGATTTTCCAGGCAAGAGTACTGGAGTGGGGTGCCATTGCCTTCTCCAAAATTTGCAACAAACATAGCCATTCCCTCTCTCAAATATTTCCTGTCTTCTACCCTTTCATCTTGTGTTTGTTTTAGAACAAAATAGAGAGAATGTGGAGGAAAATATAGAGCTGTATGAATAGCAAAATAGCTTCTGTCATCCTTTTTGTGGCATGGTTTTCCTTTCATCACAATTCTTGGTCTTCAAATATTTCTCCAAGTTACTCAGCTTTTCTACAATGTAGTTCCCAGAACTTCTTGAACAGAACAGCCTTGAAAAAGACTTCCAACCCACCTAAAGGATAATGATTGCCCCATTGTTTTTAGTCTATGATTGCAATAGCATTTTGGCACTGCAAAGGCATTTGACATATATGTAGACCATTTTAGGTCAACCTTTTCTAATGTATATCCATAGAACTAGGGTCTAAATTAAAAAAAAAATCTGGTACACAGTCAATCCTTCAGAATAATTTGACATTTTTTTCATAATTTTTCAAAGACCATAACCTGTGATGTGAAGTACTTAATCTGCGTGGTTTCTCAGTATTTGGTACTCTGTTATGTTACACTTTTATTCCAGAGTCTTGAGATCCTTTAAAACTGCCAAATTCTCTCTTCAAATCCTATCACTAGTTTAGCTTTAGATTATCACTTATCAATATATCTATCCTACTATTTTATAAATCTTTTATTCTCTCTCAAAATTGTTCTCTGAGTCTAGACAAACATGAAATGAGTCATGTAATTTTGTTTGACTTCTTTAATACATTAGTCCCATAAGCTCAAATAATAAAAGCAACAGTAAATCTTTGCAGGTAAAAATATTTTAGCATACATAATTTATCTCCCTTTTCTACTTGCCCCAAACATAATATCGAAAGTCTTTATAGGTGTTGCAATTCTGAGCTCATTACAGGTATTGGGATTTTAGTTACTATTTGGAGACATTTATTGGAGTGTTATGAATTCATTCTCTCTTGTGTACATCTAATTTTTGTTTCTGGAAATCTAAACACATCAGCTTCCCTCAAACTCAGTTGGTAAAGAATCTGCCTGCAATGCAGGAGACCCAGGTTTGATTCCTGCGTCCGGAAGATCCCCTGGAGAAGGAAATGACAATCCACTCCAGTATTCTTGCCTGGAGAATCCCATGGACAGAGGAATCTGGTGGGCTACAGTCCATGGGGTTGCAAAGAGTCAGATACAACTTAGCAACTAAACCACCGTAAACATCAGAGAGTTTTCTCTGCATCAGAGAGCAACTAGCATACAAAACCTGTATTTTCCTGCCTTGTTAGAAATGTCTGGAATTATAAACTCAGAATCGCTTTGAACTTCTGTGTGTTGTCACTTTCCCAGGTTCCTTAATTGCTTCTTTTCTCCAACTTAAAGAGCTCATCTCCAGGCTCACAACTGGGCTCCATGGAACCAGACCTCTGCTAATTCAGTAGCTTTACTTGCCACTCATCATACCAAGGGAACAATATTTCCATAAACTCTTTTGCTTTCTTCATCTCATATTTAGAAAGGTGATTCTGAAAAGACAAGAAAATCAAGTAGGAAGCTATTGGGCTAATCCAGGAGGCAATGATAAAATAATAATAATAATAACTTGCCTTAGGTAGAATTAGAAGAATTAGAAGGAAATGTAGTAATCATCTACCACAGTTAAGCATTTTTTAATGGCTAGGGAAACATACAAACAGAAATATTAGACTGTTCCATTTTCTCCAAAAACATGTAAGATGGAAGTTTTTAAGAGGGATTTCAAAACATAATACTAAGTGATTTGTCACTTGTTAAGAAATTTGAAGATTTTTATGTATATTAAGATAAAGCATTTTAGTACTGTGAAGCCATATATAGGAAGGGGCCTCCCAGGTGGCACTAATAGTAAAGAATCTGCCTGCCAGTGCAGGAGATATAAGAGACATGGGTTCAATCCCTGGGTCAGAAAGATCCCCTGGAGGACGGTATGACAATCCACTCCAGTATTCTTGCCTGGAGAATCCCATGGACAGAGGAGCCTGGCGGGCTACAGTCCGTAGGATCGCACAAAGTCAGACACAACTGAAGCGACTTAGCACCACCCATATATTGGAGGGAAGCTATGCTCACCACTATACTACCAACCCTAGTGAACGCATACATTGTATCTTTGAAAACTAGTAACAATATTACTTACTTCAGTGTAATTCTTCTTTGTTGTAGAAAGGCTATACATTCGTGGCTGAAGCATATACTGGTGACATGTATGTGTCATCCTCACGATGGAAACTGCGCCTCATTGGCTCTTATCATCCACTCCCGTGCCTGTCTCGAGACCCTCCATGTAATACCTTTGCCATAAAGGAAATCAGAGATTATTACATACCCAATGATAAGAAAATTATATTCAGGTATGTAATAGAAAGGAAATGCATTCCTGTAAAGTATCAATATATTGTATTAAATAGTTGACTTTAAATTTAAATATTTTATTTAAATATTGATACTATCAAAAATAATAAATCTTTTGGTAAAATCATAATTTTGAACTTCAGTTTTATACTTTTGAAAACAGAGAGCAATATGATTGTATAAATGTTATGTAAGATCCAGCCTATGTTGCATGTGTGGTTTCTTAGTTCTCATCCTATTTTTGTTGTTGTTTGGTCACTCAGCCGTGTCTGACTCTTTGCGACCCCGTGGACTGCAGCATGCCAAGTTTCCCTGTTCATTACCAACTCCCAGACCTTGCTCAAACTCATGTCCACTGAGTTTGAGCTCATGTCCATCATCATCCATGTAGTGATGCCATACAACCATCTCTTCCTCTGTCATCCCCTTCTCCTTCATACCTCCAATCTTTCCCAGCATCAGGGTCTTTTCTAATGAGTCAGCTCTTTGTATCAGGTGGCCAAAGCTTTAGGTGTATCAGCTTTGGAATCAGTCCTTATGATGAATATTTAGGATTGATTTCCTTTAAGATTAACTTGTTTGATCTCCTTGCAGTTCAAGGGATTCTCAAGAGTCTTCTCCAACACCACATCAAAAGCATCAATTTTTCAGTGCTCAACCTTCTTCATGGTCCAACTTTCACATCCATACATGACTACTGGAAAAACCATAGCTTTGACTATACACACCTATATGGCAAAGTAATGTCTGTGCTTTTTAATATGCTGTCTAGGTTTGTCATAGCTTTTCTTTCAAGGAGCAAGCATCTTTTAACTTCATGGCTGCAGTCACCACCTGCAGTGATTTTGGAGTTCAAGAAAATAAAGTCTCACTGTTAACTTATATGCAGAGTACATCATGAGAAACGCTGGATTGGAAGAAACACAAGCTGGAATCAAGATTGCCGGGAGAAATATCAATAACCTCAGATATGCAGATGACACCACCCTTATGGCAGAAAGTGAAGAGGAACTAAAAAGCCTCTTGATGAAAGTGAAAGAGGAGAGTGACAAAGTTGGCTTAAACCTCAACATTCAGAAAACGAAGATCATGGCATCCAGTCCCATCACTCCATGGGAAACAGATGGGGAAACAGTGGAAACAGTGACAGACTTTATTTTGGGGGGACTCCAAAATCACTGCAGATGGTGACTGCAGCCATGAAATTAAAAGACGCTTACTCCTTGGAAGAAAAGTTATGACCAACCTAGATAGCATATTCAAAAGCAAAGACATTACTATGCCGACTAAGGTCTGCCTAGTCAAGGCTATGGTTTTTCCAGTAGTCATGTATGTGAGAGTTGGACTGTGAAGAAGGCTGAGCACCAAAGAATTGATGCTTTTGAAGTGTGGTATTGGAGAAGACTCTTGAGAGTCCCTTGGACTGCAAGGAGATCCAACCAGTCCATTCTGAAGGAGATCAGCCCTGGGATTTCTTTGGAAGGAATGATGCTGAAGCTGAAACTCCAGTACCTTGGCCACCTCATGTGAAGAGTTGACTCATTGGAAAAGACTCTGATGCTGGGAGGGATTGGGGGCAGGAGGAGAAGGGGACGACCGAGGAATAGATGGCTGGGTGGCATCACTGACTCGATGGACGTGAGTCTGAGTGAACTCTGGGAATTGGTGATGGACAGGGAGGCCTGGCGTGCTGTGATTCATGGGGTTGCAAAGAGTCAGACACAACTGAGAGACTGAACTGAACTGTTTCCATTGTTGCCTATCTATTTGCCATAAAGTGTTGGGACTGGATGCCTGATCTTAGTTTTCTGAATGTTGAGTTTTAAGTCAACTTTTTCACTCTCCTCTTTCACCTTCCTCGAGAGGCTCTTAGTTATCCTATTTGACTTTCATTAAACATCCTTCATAACACTCTTCCTTCTTTTTGCTCTCTCCTTGTTCTGTCCCATCTCTGGTGCTTCTATTGTGTTTAGTTCAGTTCAGTTGCTCAGTCATGTCCGACTCTTTGTGACCCCATGAACCACAGCACGCCAGGCCTCCCTGTCCATCACCAAATCCAAAAGTCCACCCAAACCCATGTCCATTAAGTCAGTGATGCCATCCACCCATCTCATCCTCTGTCATCCCCTTCTCCTCCTGACCTTGATCTTTCCCAGCATCAGAGTCTTTTCCAATGAGTCAGCTCTTCGCATCAGGTGGCCAAAGTATTGGAGTTTTAGCTTCAGCATCAGTCCGTCCAATGAATACCCAGGACTAATCTCCTTTAGGATGGACTGGTTGAATCTCCTTGCAGTCCAAGTTACTCTCAAGAGTCTTCTTCAATACCACAGTTCAAAAGCATCAATTCTTCAGCGCTCAGCTTTCTTTGTAGTCCAACTCTCACATCCAAACATGACCACTGGAAATACCATAGCCTTGACTAGACAGACCTTTGTTGACAAAGTAATGTCTCTGCTTTTGAATATGCTATCTAGCTTGGTCATAACTTTCCTTCCAAGGAATAAGCGTCTTTTAATGTCATGGCTGCAATCACCATCTGCAGTGATTTTCAAGCCCCCACCCCCACCCCCAGCCAAATAAAGTCAGCCACTCTTTCTACTGTTTCCCCATCTATTTGCCATGAAGTTATGGTACCGGATACCATGATCTTAGTTTTCTGAATGTTTAGTTTTAAGCCAACTTTTTACTCTCCTCTTTCGCTTTCTCTTGTGTAGATTTCTCCTTATCTGCCAACTCATCCTTCTTTTCATACTTATCTATACATTCTCATATCTCCCTGAGAATACATAGATAAGTAGTCCTCATCATGACTCTGCTCCCTTTCATTTATCAGAGCTTTTGGTTTTAATTCCCACACACTTCTCATCTTTGTGCCCTCCTCTTTATTCTCAGTGTCCTCCACTACTTCACAGTCTCATTATATTTTATCTACAGAAACACTGTGTTTCTGGAATACATGTCTCCATTACATTCACTTTTTCTTTATATTTTCTATTTCTCCCTCTCTTTCTCTACCACCTTATTCATTACATGAGTGTTAGTCACTCAGTTGTGTCCAGCTCTTTGTGACCATCATGGACTGTAGCCCTCCAGGCTCCTCTGTCCATGGAATTCTCCAGGCAAGAATACTGGGGTTCATAGCCATGCCCTTCTCTAGGAGATATTCCTGACCCAGGGTTAAAGCTGGGTCTCCCACATTGCAAGCAGATTCTCTACCATCTGAGCCACCAGGGAAGCCCCTATTCATTACACACCCATGCTTTACTACTGGAATAGTTACCTAACACACATGATTAAATACGTGATTCCCTTTCACTGAAATTTGGGAGATCGAAGCGTCAGCTGAATTGATTCCTGCTGATGGCTGGGAGGGAGGAAATATCCCATGCTCTCTCCATCTTCTAGAGGTTGCTGGTCACTGACATTCTTTGGCTTGTTGATTTATAACCCTGGTCTTTGTATTCCTGTTCATGCATCATTCTCCCTGTGTCTCTCTCTTTCCAGATTTCTCCTTTTCATAAGGTCCTCATTTTAACTTGATGATTTCTGGGAGATAACATCTCCAAGAATGGTGGCATGGTGAGGTGCTAGGGTTTAGGACTCCAGCAGGTTTTTGAGAGGAAACAATTTAACCTATAACAAACAGTGACAGTGAATATAGAGGGAAAATAAAGGACAAGGAAGTGAAATGGACAATCTTGGTTGATTATGGTTTGACTTGGGAAACTGTTGGAGAGTAAGTGTTGTTTATTTAAATAGAGGTTTCAGGAAGAGGACTCTATTTGCTGATTGGGCAAGAGAAAGACAATTAATTCATTTTTACATGTTACACTTGGTAGGCCAGTGAAATGTATGAGAGATATTGCATAGGGTTGCTGGGTTGGAAACATGGATTTGGAAATGATCATTCTATTTCTGCCCATTAAAGTGGCTGGGGAAGTTTGTACAAAAAGAGTCAGATACTGGACAGAATATATCAAATGTGAAAGTGAAAGTGAAGTCACTCAGTCATGTCCGACTCTTTGCGACCCGTGGACTGTAGCCCACCAAGCTCCTCCGTCCATGGGATTCTCCAGGCAAGAATACTGGAGTGGGTTGCCATTTCCTTTTCCAGAGAATCTTCCCAACCCAGGGATCAAACCCAGGTCTCCCACATTGCAGACAGACGCTTTAACTTTTGCACCACCAGGGAATTTCAAGGGAGGAAAGGCAGCCAGGTTGAAAGAAGAAGGGGCCGGGGTGGGGGGGGAAGGGGTGGCCTTACAGACGTCTCCTGCCACCTACAGATGCCCAGGCGTTATGGGACTTTTCCCTGGGCCTCCAGAGAAGGGAGGACTGGAACTCGGCCCTACCAGAAATCAGACCAGACCAGAACCAGAATTCGAGTTCTCTGCCAAGAGGAGGTGATCAGTCTCTAATCCTCAGCTCAGGCTGAGGGCCCTTTGACCAGATTCCTGCATCCAGGACTGGGGGACTAGAAAAACAGGGAAGGATAGGAAGAGTTAAGGAGAGGAAAGAGAGAGGGAAGGGGAGAAAGGTCAATAAAGTCTCTTCTTCCTTACCGGTCAGGGCACTCTGGCCAGTTGTCCTCGTATTTATGAGAATGTCGTATTTATGAGAATGTCGATGTGAGAGAAGTCTAAAAAAACACCCCTGAATTAGGAGTTACAAAAACTGTTATGCCCATGGGGAAAGGTTTTTGAAGAAAGAAGAAATGAGGGTTGATTCAACCCTGTCAAATTCCCCTGAGAGATCAAGGAAGATGAGAACTGAGATTTCTGTAGGGTAGTGACAAGCTGCTTGAAACCATAGCAAGAGCAAGTTTAGCACCTTGTTGGGGGCAGAGTGAAGTGTTGTGAGTGAGTAGAAGGTGATGAGCTGAGACAGTAGAAGTTGGCGACTCTTCTTAGACTATAAGCTGGGGAGTCAAATAGAGCTGAGGCTGACCAGCAGGGTTGATTGAAGACATTTTTCAGTTTGGTTTTTGTCTTGTTTTGATCTGTTTTTAAACAGGTGAGACCTCCATGGGTACAAAAGCCAAAATCAAGAAGTAGTAAAGTGAGGAAACAAGATACAGAAGAGAGAAGAGAGAAAGGCAAATTTGTAGAGAAGCTGAAAGTTTATAGAATCCTGAGCATTTGCAAGGATTCACCTAAAGTAGGAAAGAACTCCAACAAAAAGTCGAGCGATCTTAGACTGCATTAAGGGACAGAGTCAGGAATTTTCATTCTTTCTCCAAGAGGTTCCCAACCAGCATGGTTAAAGGGTGAGAGCACAGGTGATAAGTAATAGTTTTGATTTCTATTTTTGTGGCTCAAAGAAAACACTTGACAGTGAAGTTTTGAAAGCTATCGCCAGTTGTGCTCTTTGTTCCACTGGAGAGGAGGGAGTGATGGAAAGGTGCGATGTGGCAGTAGTTTGCAATCTATCAAATTTTATCAGCGAGTGCATCAGTTCAGTTCACTTCAGTCACTCATTCATGTCCGACTCTGCAACCCCATGTATCGCAGCACGCCAGGCCTCCCTGTCCATCACCAACTCCCGGAGTTCACTCAGACTCACGTCCATCAAGTCAGTGATGCCATCCAGCCATCTCATCCTCGGTCGTCCCCTTCTCCTCCTGCCCCCAATCCCTCCCAGCATCAGAGTCTTTTCCAGTGACTCAACTCTTCACATGAGGTGTCCAAAGTACTGGAGTTTCAGCTTCAGCATCATTCCCTCCAAAGAAATCCCATGGCTGATCTCCTTCAGAATGGACTGGTTGGATGCCCTTGCAGTCCAAGGGGCTCTCAAGAGTCTTCTCCAACACCACAGTTCAAAAGCATCAATTCTTCAGTGCCCAGCCTTCTTCACAGTCCAACTCTCACAACCATACATGACCACTGGAAAAACCATAGCCTTGACTAGATGGACCTTTGTTGGCAAAGTAATGTCTCTGCTTTTCAATATGCTATCTAGGTTGATCATAACTTTTCTTCCAAGGATTAAGCGTCTTTTATTTTCATGGCTGCAGTCACCATTTGCAGTGATTTTGGAGCCCCCAAAAATAAAGTCTGACACTGTTTCCACTGTTTCCCCATCTATTTCCCATGAAGTGATGGGACCCGATGCCATGATCTTCATTTTCTGAATGTTGAGCTTTTTCACTTTCACTCTCCACTTTCACTCTCCACTTTCACTTTCATCAAGAGGCTTTTTAGTTCCTCTTCACTTTCTGCCATAAGGGTGGTGTCATCTGCATATCTGAGGTTATTGATATTTCTCCCGGCAATCTTGATTCCAGCTTGTGCTTCTCCCAGCCCAGCATTTCTCATGATGTACTCTGCATATACGTTAAATAAGCAGATTGACAATATACAGCCTTGACGTACTCTTTTTCCTATTTGGAACAGTCTGTTGTTCCATGTCCAGTTCTAACTGTGCTTCCTGACCTGCATATAGGTTTCTCAAGAGGCAGGTCAGGTGGTCTGGTATTCCCATCTCTTTCAGAATTTTCCACAGTTGATTGTGATCCACACAGTCAAAGGCTTTGGCATAGTCAATAAAGCAGAAATAGATGTTTTTCTGGAACTCTCTTGCTTTTTTGATGATCCAGCAGATGTTGGCAATTTGATCTTTGGTTCCTCTGCCTTTTCTAAAACCAGCTTGAACACCTGGAAGTTCACGGTTCATGTATTGCTGAAGCCTGGCTTGGAGAATTTTGAGCATTACTTTACTAGTGTGTGAGATGAGTGCAATTGTCATATCTAAATAAAATGTTATATATCTCTGCTTGGGATGTGATAGTAATAAACAGCTCATACGTAATTTCATTTTACTCAAGCATACTGGGATCTTTTGCCAAAGTCTATAACAGCACTAATATTTCCAGGATTTTAACTGACTGTATAAAGTAGGTTTACTTGTAGATTATCATATCAGTAAATAATACAATTTCCTTAGTGATTTGAAGAAAAGACTGTTGATAAAGATGAATGTTTTTCTTTACAGGTATTCAGTTAAAGTTGCATTGCCACATCCTGTTACAATACACGTACGCACATCCAAACCAGATGTATTCATCAAGCTACAGATCTTAGAAAATGAAGAAGTTATCGTGAGCTCCACTGGGAAGGGTCAAGCTATCATACCAGCAATTAACTTCTTGGGGAATGAAAAAGTCTTAAGCTCCCAGTGTAAGTTTGGCTTTTAAAATTGGTCATATATAGATTCATAAACAGATATTTATGTAACTGATGGTTAAAAAATATTTTAAGATAAAATAGCAAGTAAAATCAGTAAAATTTGATACCATAGTATTTTTAGAAAACTACTGCATTTGTGCATGACATTAATCCCTGAAGAGCAATAGATTTGTTATAATTGCACTTTAAAGACTTTATTACTTGAGCCCGATCAAATTTTCAAATAAGAAATAGATTTTTATTATTTTGAAATAATTTTTAATTAATTAATTTATTTTAATTGGAGGCTAATTACTTTACAATATTGTAGTGGTTTTTGCCAAACATTGACATGAATCAGCCACGGGTGCACATGTGTTCCCCATCCAGAACCCTCTCCCCACCTTCCTCCCCATCCCATCCCCTAGGGTCATCCCCCCACACCAGCCCTGAGTGCCCTGCCTTATGCATCGAACCTGAACTGGCGATCTGCTTCACATATGATAATATACACGTTTCAAAGCTACCCTCTCAAATCATCTCACCCTCGCCTTTTCCCAGAGTCCAAAAGACTGTTCTTTACATCTGTGTCTCTTTTTTTTTTTTTACTTTTATTCCAAATGCATTATTTTTAGAAAATATTCTACTTATTAAAATTAATAAAAATGTTGAAATTATTACCTGCAATGTAATATTCACAAGAGCTTTTACCTAATAAAATTATTTCTGAAATAAGGGATAACAGTGATACTGTAAGATATATTCATTTATTTTAATAACTTGATTATGACTATAAAAGTAACACCTGCCCAATGTAGAAAGCTGAAAAATAGAAAATTATAAACAAGGCAGCAAGAAATCCTTTGTAATCATACAACCCAGAAAATAGAAATACTGTTAGCATATTAGCTTTTACACCTCTACTGTCCATTTTTACATTCTCAGTTTAAATAAAAGTAGAATATTACCAGTTTTGGTAATTGATATTTGTTTTTCTTGTTTGTGACATTGGTTGGGGTCTTCAAACCTATGTTAAATAAGAGTGATGATTATATACTTCTTATTCTTAAATAAGAAGGCTTAGAGCATTTACCATTTAGTATGATTGTTGTTGACTTCTGATAAATGCCCTTTATAGTATTTAAGAAAGTTTTTCTCTATTGATAACTAAGGATTTTAATATAGGTTTGAAACTTTATTGGTTATTTCTTTGTTTATAAAAATCATCAAATTTTATCCCTTTGCATCTCATAAATTAATTTTTAATTTGGAATACATTCTTGAAATAAAACTTATTTATCCATGATGTTTCAATACAGTCCTATATGTTTTGAATATACTATTTTATTTGGTTTGTTAGATTATATTTTCCCTTTAACTTTTAACTATTATAATATTTTTATAATTTCCAAATAACTGTTTTAGCTGGTCTTCTGTTGTTAATATCTACTTAAACTTTTGGAGTTAGTGTGATTTATATATTTTCATTTTGAGCATTGGATAGGTTTTTTCACTGCAACCTAATTCAAATCAGTTTTGGTTTGTATTACATTAAAGTTTATAAAGAACACTTATTCTCTAATTTTAGAGGTAAATGATTTGATGTCTAAATATATGTGTACTCACACGCACATTCTCGCTATGTGTATATAATAAAAAGAAAACTTGCTAGTTGCAATATTTAAAATCTCAATTGTCATTTATATTTTATCTTATTGGCTTGTAATTTTTTGAAAAAAGTATGTTAAGATCTATTTTAATTGTAAACTGTGTACAAATTTATCTCTAATATTTTCCAGTTTACATATCTATATGTTACATTGTTAGTTGCAAAAAGTTATACATTTGCTTTATATTTATTGATATGCTGTATTTTTTAAATGAATATAAAGCAGTATTTTTTCAACTTTAATAGATTTTATGATAGTAATGCTGATTCTTCATTTGTTATCATTTGCCTGTTCATTTTGGTTCACACATTTAGCTTTTCAACCTTTCTCTTATAAATGAGTAATTTTTCCACTAAATCTAAGATTCTAATCTCTGAAATGGGGTGATGTAATCCACTTACATTTATTTTGATAAGCTTGCTTTTTCTGATTTCTGCCTTCATGCTTTATTTTAAAATTGATTATACTGTCTAGCTGATCTTTGCAGAACTATGTGGTGGCTGGCATACTTCCTGCATTATTCCCAATGCATTATTCCCAATAGCATTTATGCTGATTATCTCAAGTATATAAGCAAATTACTAAAAAGAATTTACCTGTTGCCTATTTCCTAATATTCATACGTTTCTTTTCTTTCTCCTTTTTAAAATAAATGCAACCAAATCAAGACTCTTTCTCCTCTGTTATTGACCCTGGAAACTGTTATTGCAGCCCAGGGGCATTCCTTTCCAATATGAATGAAAATCTGGAGGAGCAGAGAATTGAGAAGACACTACTTTGTAATGACACAATTAGGGCACAGATGTCATGCTTTAGATACAGGAAGGTGGGAAATTCCCTATTACATCAGTAATACAATGAACTTAGTTAAAACAGCAAATTAATTCAGATCATGTCTCCTTTCCTCCCACCTTTTCCCCTTTAGCCCTGAACATCCTCTGGATCGTCTTCAGTACTAGTTCATGTTTCTGCTTTGTGGCTTTTCATGCCAGTCTGCCTGCACCATCTCTATATACTTATTTGGATAAGCCCAAATAACAAAATATAATATTTATACATATTTCTCTTCAAGTATGTTAAGACCAGTAAGGGTACTATTAGGTTTTGCTGGTCCAAATTCCACTCTTACTCTTGAAAATGACTTTGTTTTCTTTTCTCTAATCCACGTTGTACAGATTTTTTTTTTTTTTTTTTTTTTTGCTTTACTTCATGTAGGAATACTGTGATTCCAAAACTTTACCAGGTCCTGTGGGCGATTCTCCTATCCTGTTTACAGCCTTAACATCTTTTCTTTAAGTAACTAGTTGTCCCTAACATTACTCTCCAAAGTTTTTTATTTATATTCATAGAGGCAATAAACACTGTAATGATAAACTCTGTATGATAAACACTGTAGTTTATCATGTATCATAAACACTGTAATGATAAACACTATATGATAAACACTGTAATTTATTATATTAGTTTAGTTCAGCTCAGTTGCTCAGTCATGTCTGATTCTTTGCATACCCATGGACTGCAACACACTATGCTTCACTGTCCATCACTAGCTCCTGGAGCTTGCTCAAATTCCTGTCCATTGAGTCGGGGATGCCATCCAACCATCTCATCCTCTGCTCTCCCCTTCTCCTCCTGCTCATATAGCTTATCATTATTTCACTTTAAAAGTTAGCATTTTATGGCTGAGTAATATTCAGTTCAGTCTAGTCACTCAGTCTTGTCCAACTCTTTGCGACTGAGTAATATTACTCAGCCATAAAAAGGAACGCATTTGAGTCTGTTCTAATGAGGTGATGAACCTAGAACCTATTATGCAGAGTGAAGTGAATCAGAAAGAGAGAGATAAATAATGTATTCTAACACATATATACAGAATCTAGAAAAGTGGTACTGAAGAATTTATTTACAGGGCAACAGTGGAGAAACAGACATGGAGAATAGACTTATGGACATGGGGAGAGGGGAAGAGAGGGTGAGATGTATGGAAAGAGTAACATGGAAACTTACATCACCATATGTAAAATACATAGCCAATGGGAGTTGGCTGTATGGCTCAGGAAACTCAAATAGGGGCTCTGCATCAACCTAGAGGGGTGGGGTGGGGAGGGACGTGGGAGGGAGTTTCAAAAGGGAGAGGATATAAGTATACCTATGCCTATTCATGGTGAGGTTTGACAGAAAACAGCAAAATTCTATAAAGCAATTATCCTTCAAAAAAATTAATTTCTTTAAAAGTTAGCTTTAGCAAGAGAATCACACATAAACATTTGACACAATGGTATTTTTTTTACTTCCGGCCAAGAAAGTGACAGCAATGGAGGAGAAAGATAATGAGAACATAATTCAGAAATTGACCCCAAATTCGAGCCATTATCCAAGAATGTTCTTCTTTTACAAGATGCTTCTATTTCATAAATGTATTTCTAAATAAACTTTAAAATTTGAATTTTAAATTTCCCCTGAAACCAAAAATGGCATTTTCCTTCTGATTGCTTTGAATATATAGATTAATTATACCTTCATAGTATTGAATTTCTATGCAAGTAAAGGCTATTTATTTCCATCTATTCAGGACTTCTTTTATGGTTCACAGAAAAGATTGAAAATTTTCTCCATAGAAGCTGATAGATTAGCTATCACAAATTAGATATTTTCTTTATTTAGATGTCAGACAGACTCTTATTTTTAAAGAATGCTATTAGTTTATGTTTATGAGTCATATAAGCAGATATGAAATTTCTTTTCCTTTCTAAATGTTTTTTAAGGTGCTTCTCTTGGAAACATATCCATTTATGAATTTTTTGCTGTATGTACTTCTGGAAGGCCCCCACCAAAAATACATGCGAAAAACGTGTTTATGTGTGTTATATTTGTAGTGAAATGGGACATGACAGATTAAGCTATATATTCTATAAGCAAACACGGAAAAGTAAAGTGTTAAGTCGCTCAGTTGTGTCTGACTCTTGAGATCCCATAGATTATAGCCCTCCAGGTTCCTCTGTCCATGGGATTCTCCAGGCAAGAATAATGGAGTGGGTTGCCATTCCATTCTCCAGAGAATCTTCCAGACCCAGTGATCAAACCCAGGTCTCTTACATCGCAGGCAGTTTCTTTACGATCTGAGCCACCAGGGAAGCCTGTAAACAAACATTATATGGTACTAAAGAAGGAATAAATTCCATTGCAAAGATATTGACGGCTTTGAAATGAGCTAGGAACAAAAATCTTGAGCCTCTTTAGGTTTTTTGCTATCTCATGGAAATTTTTAAAGCATGTCTGTATATCTCATATACCTATTAGGAATAATATTTTACATCAGTACTCATGCTGTAAAGGTAATATAAAATTCATAATTTTCCACAAAATTTTCTTCAGTTCAGTCACTCAGTCGTGTCCAACTCTTTGAAACCCCATGAACCTCAGCACACCAGGCCTCCCTGTCCATCACCAACTCCCGGAGTCTACCTAAACCCATGTCCATTGAGTGGGTGATGCCATCCATCCATCTCATCCTCTGTCGTCCCCTTCTCCTGCCCTCAATCTTTCCCAACATCAGAGTCTTTTCCAATGAATCAGCTCTTCATGTGAGGTGGCCAAAGTATTGGAGTTTCAGCTTAGTATCAGTCCTTCCAATGAATATTCAGGACTGATCTCCTTTAGGATGGACTGGTTGGATCTCCTTGCAGTCCAAGGGACTCTCTCAAGAGTCTTCTCCAACATCACACTTCAAAAGCATCAATTCTTTGATGCTCAGCTTTCTTCACAGTCCAACTCTCACATCCATACATGACCACTGGAAAAATCATAGCCTTGACTAGACGGACCTTTGCTGACAAAGTAATGTCTCTGCTTTTCAATATGCTGTCTAGGTTAGTCACAACTTTCCTTCAAATCCTAGCAATTGAGGATTTGAGGAAGAAATATGTATGAGTAGTAGTAAAACATTTTATTTTGTATAGTTGTATAAGGTTCAAATTTGTTGATGATTTATCATAATTAATGCAAGCAGTCTCCTACTGATAGTGATGTGTGATCATTCTAATCATTAGTTTATATAAACAGTACTTAATTTTTTAAAGAAATCTGAATAGACATTTTTCTAAACATGTAATATGCATATATTAGATAAATGCTTAGAAGTAGAACTGTTGAGTCACTGGGTACAGACAGTAGTGATTTTGGTATATATTGTCAAATTACCCTCCGTTGAGTTTGCATAAATTTATCTTCTTTTACCCACTCCCCTGAATGACAGGGTTATCATATTTTTTGGTTCTTCATATTTTTGATTTCAATTTGAATGCTAAAAGTTTATTTATCTTTTGCTTACCATTAGGGTGGTTTAAGCATACTTTTATATATTTTATATATCACCTTTTAATATTTTCTTCTTTGAAAACAATTTTGAGTGCTTTGCCCATTTTTTAATTGGAATTAGTTGTTTTTTTCTAATTTATGTGTAGACTATCATATATTAAGGAAAATGTTTTCTTTATTTTATATTTGTTTCAAATATTTTTCATAACAGTGGGTTATGAATGATTAAGTACACATTTGAAGGAATTAATGAAGGAAAGGATAGGGAGTTTGTGTGATTCATTTTTAATTTTTTATTGAAGTATAATCTACATAGAGCAAAAAAATAAATCTAAGTTGATGAGTTTTGATAAGTTTATCTATCAGAGTGACCTACACTCTTAACAAGATATGGAAAATTTCTGTTACCCAGAAAAATTCTCTCAGGCTATTTCTATTCAATTTCCCAATACCCAAAGAGGCAAGCACTGTTCACATTCCCATCACAATAAGTTTGCATCTTCTAAAACTTCATAAAAAGTAAATACTCTTTTAGCACACTCAACATAATGTTTTTAAGATACATCTATGTTGTTGCTACTCCATTCCTTTTTATATTGTTGAGTGTTATTCCATTGTATAGGTATACCATATGGTTTATAGCTTTAGATTTTTATTGGAATTTTGTTAAACTTGGGGAGCATTGGCATCTTAACAAAACTGAGTTTTCTGGTTCATGAACATATATCTTTAATTTCTCTCAACAATGTTTTATATCCTCAATGTACAGATTTTACAACTAGTTTATTATATTTCTATGTAAGAAATTTATTTTTATGGGAACTCCATCTAAGACTAAGAACTTATGTAAATTAGTCATTTGATAGCTGTATTTAATTAACAAATCATGTGAATATGTAATGGTACTTATATGATTTGTCAATTATGAAATAATATAAACATTAAAAATTATAATAACATGCACCTGCATAGTATTAAACACTGAAGTAGTCAGAACATGAGGTATTAGTTTATTGTCATTCAAATGGTACATGAATGAGAATTTGTTGAATTGTACATTCTTATAGCAATCAGTGGTTGCTCAGAAAATGCATTGTTCTATCCAAGTCATATACCATTACAATGTTTCTTTAAGACCAGGATATTTCCTAGAAGCCAGTGATGTTTTTTATCTCATGAAAAAATAAATTGACCTGTCCCTTTGAGTGTGTTTTATAAGGATATAATAAATAACATGGTAATGATTATGTATTCCACATATTTTAACATAAACAATATTTCTCATATTCAGCCAGCAAGCAAGTTCTTTCAACTCATGCTACTTTAAAGAAAGAGCAAGATTTATACATCAAGAAAAAATCTGCAGGAGGTCAGAAATCCTATAAAAGGCCTGGAAGTGCAATAGTAGACACTGGTCAGCCTATTATGGATGAAGAAACCAGTTATATACCCACTATAGATGAAAATGCTAGCACACCACAGCAGGTAATTAACATTTAGAAGATTTATTCAATTGTACTACTCCTAAAAGCTTAACATAAATCATAACAAGTATTTTCCTAAAATTGAAAAAATAAAGAACAATGTACATAATTTAAGGCAGCAAATAAAAAATATGATTTACCCATTGGAGATCAAGAAAATAAATTAATTAAAATAAATAAAAACAAAATGTCAAAACCAAGTCCTAATATGACAGTAATTGGGCCTCTCTGGTGGCTCAGCAGTAAAGAATCCACCTGCCAATGTAGGATACCAGAGTTTGATCCCCAGATCAGGGAGATCCCCTGGAAAGAGAAATGGCAAGCCTCCAGTATTCTTGCCTGGAGAATTCCAGGGACAGAGGAGCCTGGTGGGCTACAGTCCATGGGACATGACTACAGTCAGACACAACTGAGCAACTGAGCATACACAGAATTACATAGAAAAATCAATTAGCAATTAATACTTGAATATTTTAACACATACTTTTCAGGAAAGAGTAAATTAAGTTGAAAAACAAAATACGTTTGATCATTAGGATCTGAAACATTAAGTATAAGCTTAATCTTTCAGATATCTACATAGAACACTTCACCTCATAAAAAGTAAATATACTTTTTCATAGAACGCACAAGAAGCCTCAAAAAAACCCAAACTATATTGTGTAATTGTTATCTGAACATACTTTAATAATATAGAAATTAATAATTATCAGCTTAAAATCACATAAATGTGAAAACATGTAAATATACTAAATAATTTATAGCTTAAAAATCCTTTAAAAAGAAAGTATTAAATACAAAGGGCTCAATAAAAATGAAAACTACAAATCAAAATTTGTAAACCACATCTAAAGTAGCATGCAGTGGAATGACTTTTTAAATTAATTCATCAGAAAATATTAATTCAAACAAATGAACTAAGCTATTGAAACAAAAAAGTTAGAGAACAAGTAAAATAATAACTCAAAAATAAGAAAAAATATTGATAAAATGAGAATAAAATTTAAGAAATGGGGAACAAAGTCTACAACAATTAAACTCTAAGCTTTTTAAGATTAATAAAAACGACATGCTTTTTGTAAGACCAATCAATTAAGAAAAAAGAAAGAAAATATAAATGAATTGAATATAGAACAAAACATATGATGAAGGTATAAATGCAAACAACAGGTTTAAATATTTTTTTTAAGTATTATATGCAACTTTATACTAGCTAGAGCTTCCCAGGTGGTGCTAGTGGTAAGGAATCTGTCTGCCAACGCAAGACACAAGAGACAGGTTCAGTCCCTGGGTTGGGAAGATCTCCTCCAGGAGGAAATGGCAACTGACTCCAGTATTCTTGACTGGAAAACTCCATGGACAGGGGAGCCTGGCAGGCTACAGTCCATTGGGCCACAGAATTGGGCACAACTGAGCAACTGATCACACACACACACACACACACACATACTAGATAATTTAAAACTTAGAAAAATTGTTTAAAATATAAAATTCCTGGGGTAGGAGGAAGAAGAGACTAGCTGCTCCACAAAAAGCAGAAAATATGAAATAATAAGAATAATAAATAATAATCAAAGCCATACCTTTCCAAAAAGCATAGGCCTAGCAGCTTTACAAAAGAGATCTAACAGACTTTTGAGGAGTAAATTATTCTAGAAAGTAGAAAAACAATACAAACCTTCCAGTATTTTTTAAGAGATTAATGTAATTCAGATTCCAAAGCTGAGTGACAAAAGTAAAATAAATTTAACTTATAAATATGAATGCAAAAATTATAAATACTAAAATATATGATAGTATTGGTGGGGATACGAGGATATTATAGACTGTGGTATTACAGAATTTTGGAGAACACCTAACAGTATTTAATTAAATCATTATTGTATGATCCAGAAAAAAATGCATTTATTATGTGCCTAAAATAATAAATGATTAAGCATATACTATGTTTATTTTTATTGTTTATACTTAAATATTGCATTTTTCCAGGTATACAAGTATATTATACAGTGTTTGGTGTTATATAACAGTTGGCCTCTCACTGAAAGTCAACAGATGTTTGTTCAAGCACTAAAAGACTTAGAGAAAAATGATAACAAAGGTATGTCACTCCAAATATTATTCCTGCATTTTATATCATCTATACATATTTAACAGTAAATTTGTCACGTAATTACTAAAACATTATTGCTTACAATTTATGCTTTAATCCAGTGGCATTTCCTGTTCTATCAACTGATTATGCGATTCAACATTTTCATTATTTGGTTATGAAAACCAAAAAATATATGATTGTTTAGTCAAGTTTAAATAAATTTTGTCCAGTTAGTAAAAATGACTTGATGATTATCTAACAAAGGTACTCTAAACTTTTCTAATTATAAATTATTTTCATCCAAGTTACTAAAAAATATAACTTTAAAGATATGTTTTTAAAATATTTAAGAGAAAAAGAATCTTCCACTGAAAGAGAATTCAGGTTTATTTTTTCAAAAAGTAAACTATTCTCAATATTTCTGAGCAGAAAAAAATAGATTGATGCTTTAGATTTTAAAAAAATCTGAAACAGCCTCTACTCTTAAACATATATTGTATGTGTGCGTGCTCATGTCCGACTCTTTGCAAGCCCATGGACTGCAGCCTGCCAGGCTCCTCAGTCTATGGAATTTTCCAGGTAAGAATAGTGAGGTGGGTTGCCATTTCCTATTCCTGGTGATCTTCCTGGTGCAGAGATAGAACTTGCATCTCCTGCATTTCAGGCAGATTCTTTTCCACTAAGCCACCCTGATGAAGTATAATAATTAAATCTAAAGGAATGAATATTTTCAATGTATACTCTTTTCAAATTTCAAGCAAGATTACCCAATCATAAAATTAACCTATGTACATTATTTCAAAAATAAAAGTGTACACTACAAAAGAGCATAATACAAGTCAGAGTGCAGAGCAACAGAAATTTTCACACACTGATGACGAGAATACAAAATGGTGCAGTCAAGTTGAAAGAGTTTCAATTTCTTACAAAACTAAAAATGCACTTACTACTGTGAAATAAAGTTCACAACTTATGGCAAGACTAGATAAGTTGAAATATAAAAAAGATTTCTCTGTCCTGTGTCTTCCTGACTCTCCTCTGCTGTGCATTATGTATCTGCATTATGTGTCTACCAAGCTTCTTCCATCACCAGAAATACCTGCTCTGCCATAAAAAACAACGTTCTGCTAAGCATCCACAAGACAACTCCTAAAAGATGACATTCCTTCTTGATGGTGCAAAGGGCTAGGATGATGCTTAGATCTGGATTGTGTAAACTGACAATAATATGTCAAGGGAAACCATCAACGTAATGAAAAGCAACTTATGGAATGGGAGAAAATATTTGCAAACCAGGTATCTGATGGTTAATAAACATATATATATAAACATAAAACACACATATATAAACATATATATACAAAGAAATCATGTAACTCAGTATCAAAAAAAGAAACAATCCAATTAAAAAAATGGACAAAGGATCTGAATAACATTTTCCCAAGGAAAACATAGAGATGGCCAACAGACACATGAAAAGATGGTCAACATCACTAATCACTGGGGAAATGTGATTCAAAACCACAATGAGATATTTTATTAGAATTGGTATTAGCAAAAAAAGGCAATGCCAAAGAATGCTCAAATTACCGCACAAGTGCACTCATCTCACATGCTAGTAAAGTAATGCTCAAAATTCTCCAAGCCAGGCTTCAGCAATACGTGAACCATGAAATTCCAGATGTTCAAGCTGGTTTTAGAAAAGGCAGAGGAACCAGAGATCAAACTGCCAACATCCGCTGGGTCATCAAAAAAGCAAGAGAGTTCCCAAAAAGCATCTATTTCTGCTTTATTGACCATGCCAAAGCCTTTGACTGTGTGGATCACAATCAACTGTGGAAAATTCTGAAAGAGATGGGAATACCAGACCACCTGACCTGCCTCTTGAGAAACCTATATGCAGGTCAGGAAGCAACAGTTTGAACTGGACATGGAACAACAGACTGGTTCCAAATAAGAAAAGGCGTATGTCAAGGCTGTATATTGTCACCCTGCTTATTTAACGTATATGCAGAGTACATCATGAGAAATGCTGGACTGGAAGAAGCACAAGCTGGAATCAAGATTGCCGGGAGAAATATCAATAACCTCAGATATGCAGATGACAGCACCCTTATGGCAGAAAGTGAAGAGGAACTAAAAAGCCTCTTGATGAAAGTGAAAGAGGAGAGTGAAAAAGTTGGCTTACAGCTCAACATTCAGAAAACGAAGATCATGGCATTTGGTCCCATCACTTCATGAGAAATTGATGGGGAAACAGTGGAAGCAGTGTCAGATTTTATTTTGGGGGGCTCCAAAATCACTGCAGATGGTGACTGCAGCCATGAAATTAAAAGACACTTGCTCCTTGGAAGAAAAGTTATGACCAACCTAGATAGCATATTGAAAAGCAAAGACATTACTTTGCCAACAAAGATCCATCTAGTCAAGGCTATGGTTTTTCCTGTGGTCATGTATGGATGTGAGAGTTGGACTGTGAAGAAAGCTGAGTGCCGAAGAACTGATGCCTTTGAACTGTGGTGTTGGAGAAGACTCTTGAGAGTCCCTTGGACTGCAAGGAGATCCAACCAGGCCATTCTGAAGGAGATCAGCCCTGGGATTTCTTTGGAGGGAATGATGCTGAAGCTGAAACTCCAGTACTTTGGCCACCTCATGCAAAGAGTTGACTCATTGGAAAAGACTCTGATGCTGGGAGGGATTGGGGGCAGGAGGAGAAGGGGACGACCGAGGATGAGATGGCTGGATGGCATCACGGACTCGATGGATGTGAGTCTGAGTGAACTCCGAGAGATGGTGATGGACAGGGAGACCTGGTGTTCTGCGATTCATGGGGTCACAAAGAGTCGGACATGACTGAGCGACTGAACTGAACTAAACTGATTACCAAAGAGATAAGAGATAGCGGGTATTGGAGAGAATATGGAGAAAGCAGAACCATTATTACACTTAATGGAAATGTATATTGGTACAGCCACTATAGATGGAGGATGAAGATTCCTCAAAAAATTAAAAATAGTACTGCCATAAGATCTAGCAATTCCACTTCTGAGTATATGTTCTAAGGAAATTAAATCATTATCATCAAGCGATATCTGTACCTCCGTTTTCATTGCAACATTATTTACAATAGCCAAGACACGCAAACAACCTAATTGCCCATTGCTGGATGAATGGGTAAAGACATAGTGATATATATATATATATATATATATGAATATTATTCAGCCATGAAAATAAGGAAAACCTGCCTTTTGCAACAACTTGAATGAAGCTTGAGGATATTATGATAAGTGGAAAAAAATTCAGACAGAGCAAGCCAAATGCTATATGAACTCACTTGTATGCAGAATCTGAAATAAGAGAACTCACAGAAACATTGAACAGATTGGTGGTTGCCAAAAGGAGGCTGGGGGATATATAAAATAAGCAAATGTGGTCAAAAGACACAAACTTCCGGTTATAAGATAAATAACCCCCAGGGATGTAATGTACAGTGTGTATGTTTCTTAAGTTCAAAATCCAGCACAGGTGGATTTTCAGTATCTGAACACAGTAGTATAATTTAAGAACTAGAATAATGTAAAATGTAGATCTTGTTTATGGTACAAATTAATAGTATGAATTAAATTTTTTTAATGAAGTTAACATTAAATAAGGAAATACAGTAAAGTGGCTAAGCTACTGTACATCTGAGTAGTGGAAACTGGGTTATTTATCACCTGGAAAATTAGAACAACTTCTGTGTTATATAATAACTCGTCTGTTTCAGAGTTGTTATGAAGATCCAAGATAATATATATATAAAGTTCCTAGAACCCAGCAGCACTTCAAAAAATGGTTTTATCATTGTTGTGTGTTTCAACTAGAAAATGTCTTTAGGAGTAATTACATGTCTTCTTTTTTGACATCACATTTGACAATTTTAAGTGTGAATGATCAGCTGCTAAAATTAAATGACACCTTGTGTCACCTTTGCTGAAAGTAGCAAAGAAATTCAGGATTGAATTGTAATTTAAAATGAGCTAGGAAAATTTTTTATTTGAAAAAATATGTAGGACAATTTTTTTGAAAGTTACATAGCTTTTGAATGCAGAATAATCATTCTGTAATTTCATGCTCATAAATGTGCTTTTTTGGGTAGCCAATTAGTTAAAATTTAAAAATGCCAATGTGTCCACTTCCATTTGTCAATTATATTTACAACCCATAGCCTACAAACTAAAACCTTAAGAGTGAGATATATTTTTGAGTAATTAAGTTATCAATGTCTCAAAACTATTAGCTTACTTTTCAATGATAAATATACCAAATATAAATTGGTCAAACTTTTCTTTCATTAATACCTTGGTGACCCAATTTAAAATTATATGTAAATTAAATGTAAATGTTGCTCCATTAATTGATTTAAATTCAATATCTAATTTATATGAGAAATAAAATATATTAATTTTTTTCAAAGATTTACTTTGTTGCAACTCATGATAAAATGTAACGCCTGAAACTATTACAAAACTTTAGAAAGCTTGGCTTCTGGTTAATATGAAGCAACAGCGCCACCTTTAGTATATTTCAGTACTTTACGTTTTAGTGAAAATTGCTTACTTTCACTTAAGAAAATAGAAAATGGAGAATCCTGAGCAGGTAATATTTAGTGATATTGTCTGCCTTTATATGTATAATAATTAACAGTTTTGTTATTTTAAAGTCTTTATGTTGTTGCTGCTGTTTAATCACTAAGTCATGTCCAACTCTTTTCTGACCCCATGGACCATAGCCCATCAGGCTCCTCTGTCCATGGGATTTCCCAGGCAAGAGTACTGGAGTGGATTGACATTTCTTCCTCCAGGGGATCTTCCTGACCTAGGGATCAAACACACATGGCCTGCATTGGCAGGCAGACTCTTTACCACTGAGTCACCTGGGAAGCCCTTTGTTTGTGTTCCTGTCCTACATATTTGAAGTTCTAATCTATTTGCATTAAGCATAAGCTTTATTATTCTCAAAAGCATTTGATTTCAAGTCCCAGTGCTAATTTTATTAGCAGAATATAAAATAATTTCCTGAATTCAAATAAATATTATTGTTGCCTTTTCTTAGGCACAATACATGCATGGTGTATCCAGTTCAGGGTCTTTGAAGTAACCAAAGGTTGTAGATACTATATATATTTATATATTCATATATGTATGTAGCACATGCACACACCAACATAATTACAATCACACACGGTAAATATAAACAGAAAAACCTACATGCATGGTATATTTTCAGTTCAGAGTCTGAAGAAACCAAATGCTGTAGATCAATCGAGTTATCTATCTATCTATCTATCTATCTATCTATCTATCTATCTATCTATATGTAGCACACAGACACCAATACAATTACAATCAAACTTGGTATATATAAATAGAAATACCATACATATATATATGAATATATAAATATATATAGTTGTGTAATGCTCACGTATGTCAACTTGAATATGTACTGTGCTTAGTCATTTCAGATTTTGTTACCCCATGGACAGTAGCCCACCAGGCTCCTCTGTCCATGGGGATTCTCCAGATAAGAATACTGGTGTGGGTTGCCATGCCCTCCTCCTTAGAATATGCTCATTTGAGTGGAATCAAATATGCCTACTGTATGACTCACTAAGAACTATGAGTGGTAAGAAAAGAATGCCCCAGAAATACCTAATGGGGCATCTTGAGATTCCATTTCATCAGACATTTGTTAACATCTTAAAACCGTAGAGTGTATGATACTATTCATAGGTATAATCTTATTTCATATGTTCTTTATTGATTATTTAAAGTCTATGGGAATGGTGTCAGAGCTTCCAAGAGGGCACTAGTGGTAAAGAATTCTCCTGCCAATAAAAGAGATGTAAAAACATGTTATGCTAGAGATGTAACAGAGTTTTGCCAAGAGAATGCACTGATCATAGCAAACACCCTCTTCCAACAACACAAGAGAAGACTCTACACATGGACATCTACACATGACCAAATGGTCAATACTGAAATCAGATTGATTATATTCTCTGCAGCCAAAGATGGAGAAGCTCTATACAGTCAGCAAAAACAAGACCCAGAGCCGACTGTGGCTCAGATCATGAGCTCTTATTGCCAAATTCAGATTTAAATGGAAGAAAGTGGGGAAACCACTAGACCATTCAGGTATGACCTAAACCAAATCCCTTATGATTATACAGTGGAAGTGACAAGTAGATTCATGGGATTAGATCTGATAGAGTGCCTGAAGAACTAGGAATGGAGGTTTGTGAGATTGTACAGGAGGTGGTGATCAAGACCAGCCCAAAGAAAAAGAAACGCAAAAAGGCAAAATGATTGTCTGAGGAGGCCTTACAAATAGTTGAGAAAAGAAAAGACGTGAAAGGCAAAGGAGAAGAGGAAAGATATACCCATTTGAATGCAGAGTTCCAAAGAATAGTAAGGAGAGATAAGAAACCCTTAGTCAGTGATCAATGCAAAGAAATGGAAAACAATAGAACGGGAAGGACTAGAGATCTCTTCAAGAAAATAAGAGATACCAAGGGAATATTTCATGCAAAGATGGGCACAAAAAGGACAGAAATGGTATGGACCTAACAGAAGCAGAAGATATTAAGAGGTGGCAAGACACAGAAGAATATACAAAGAACATCGTATCGACCTAGATAACCACAATGGTATGATCACTCACCTAGAGCCAGACATCCTGGAATGTGAAGACAAATGAGCTTTAGGAAGCAGCACTATGAACAAAGCTATTGGAGGTGATGGAATTCCAGTTGGAATCATCAAATCCTAAAAGATGATGCTGTTAAAATGCTGCACTCAATATGCCAGCAAATCTGGAAAACTCAGCAGTAGCCACAGGACTGGAAAAGGTTAGTTTCATTCCAATCCCAAAAAAAGGAAATGCCAAAGTATGTTCAAACTGCTGCACAATTGCACTCATCTCACATGCTAGCAAAGTAATGCTCAAAATTCTCCAAGCCAGGCTTCCGTGAACTTCCAGATGTTCAAGCTAGATTTAGAGAAAGCAGAGGAACCAGAGATCAAATTGCCAACATCTGCTGGATCAACGGAAAAGCAAAAGAGTCCCAGAAAAACTGCTTTGTTGACTACACCAAAATCTTTGACTGTGTGGATTACAACAAACTGTGGAAAATTCTGAAAGAGATGGAAATACCAGACCACCTGACCTACCTCCTGAGAAATCTGTATGCAGGTGAGGAAGCAGAAGTTAGCACTGAACATGGAACAATAGACTGGTTCCATTTTGGGAAAGGAGTACTTCAAGGCTGCACATTGTCACTCTGTTTATTTAACTTATATACAGAGTACCTCATGAGAAATGCCAGGCTAAATGAACACAAACTGGAATCAAGACTTCCAGGAGAAATATCAATAACCTCAGATATGCAGATGACACCACCCTTATGACAGAAAGAAAGAGCCTCTTGATGAAAGTGAAAGAGGAGAATGAAAAAGTTGGCTTAAAACTCAATATTCAGAAAACTAATATCATGGCATCTGGTCCCATCACTCCATGGCAGATAGATGGGGAAACAATGGAAATAGTGAGACTTTATTTCTTGGGCTCCAAAATCACTGCAGCTGGGGACTGCAGCCATGAAATTAAAAGATGCTGGCTCCTTGGAAGAAAAGCTATGACCAAACTAGATAGCATATTAAAAAGCAGAGGCATTACTTTGTCAACAAAGGTCCCTCTAGTCAAAGCTATGGTTTTTCTTTGCTTTTCTTTTCTTTTTTTTACTTTACAATACTCTATTGGTTTTGCCATACATTGACATGAATCTGCCATGGGTATACATGAGTCCCAATCCTGAACCCCCCTCCCACCCCCCTCCCCATATCATCTCTCTGGGTCATTCCAGTGCACCAGCCCCAAGCATCCTGTATCTTGTATCAAACATAGACTGGTGATTCATTTCTTACATGATAGTATACATGTTTCAATGCCATTCTCCCAAATCATCCCACCCTCTCCCTCTCCCACAGAGTCCAAAAGTCTGTTCTATATATCTGTGTCTCTTTTGCTGTCTCGCATACAGGGTTATTGTTACCATCTTTCTAAATTCCATATATATGTGTTAGTATACTATATCGGTGTTTTTCTTTCTGGCTTACTTCACTCTGTATAATCGGCTCCAGTTTCATCCACCTCATTAGAACTGATTCAAATGTATTCTTTTTAATGCCTGAGTAATACTCCATTGTGTATATGTACCACAGCTTTCTTATCCATTCATCTGCTGATGGACATCTAGGTTGCTTCCATGTCCTGGCTATTATAAACAGTGCTGCAATGAGTAGTCATGTATGAATGTGAGAGTTGAACCATAAGGAAAGATGAGCACTGAAAAATTGATGCTTTTGAACTGTGGTATTGGAGGAGACTCTTGAGAGTCCCTTGGACTGCAAGGAGATCCAACCAGTCCATCCTAAAGGAAATCAGTCTTGAATATCCATTGGAAGGACTGATACTGAAGCTGAAACTCCAATACTTTGGCCACCTGATGCCAAGAACTGACTCACTGGAAAAGACCTTAATGCTGGAAAAGATTGAAGGCAGGAGCAGAAGGGAACAACAAAGGATTAGATGGTTGGATGGCATCACTGACTGGACAGACATGAGTTTGAATAAGCTCCGGGAGTTGGTGATGGACAGGGAGGCCTGGTGTGCTGCAGTCCATGGGGCAGCAAAGAGTTGGAAATGACTGAGTGACTGAACTGACTAAGAGATATTGATCCGATCCCTGCGTTGGGAAGTTCCACTGGAGTAGGAACTGGTAATCCACTCCAGTAATCATGCCCAGAAAATCCCATAGACAGAGTATCAGTGAGTGCTGCAGTCCATGGTGTTGCAAAGAGTCAGACACGACTGAGAATCAGACACAACTAAAAGCCAAATATAGGGGAGCAGTCCTAAGATGGTGGAGGAACAGGATGGGGAGACCACTTTCTCCCCCACAAATTCATTGAAAGAACATTGAAGGCTGAGAAAATTCCACAAAACAAATTCTGAACACTGGCAGAGGACATCAGGCACCCAGAAAGGCAGCCCATTGTCTTCGAAAGGAGGTAGGACAAAATATAAAAGATGAAAAGAGAGACAAAAGAGTTAGGGACAGAGACCCATCCCGGGAAGGGAGTCATAAAAAAGGAGAAGGTTCCAAATATCAGGAAACCCTCTCACCAGTGGGTCTGTGGGAGTTTTGGAATCTCAGAGGGTAACATAAATGGAAGGAAAAATAAATAAATAAATAAATTAATTAATTAATTAATAAACCCCACAGATTACGTGCCTTAACAGCAACTCCCAGCAGAGAAGTAGCCCAGATGCTCACATCTACCACCAGCAAGCATGGGCCGAACAGGGAGGCGCAGGCTGCACTGCTTAGGGTAAGAACCAGGCCTGAATGCCCTTGAGGGCAATCTGAGGGAGCTAAGGTGAGATAGAAACCCAAACTGTGGGATAGCCAGAGAAAGGAAAAAAAAGAGAGAGAGAGAACTATCCCGCGAAAAGCTCTAACATAAGGCACTGCTGGGCCTGCTCACACAACAAAGGACTGAGCGAATACCAGAGGAAAGCTAGCCAGCTGCAGACCAGCCCATCCCCCGCCAGAGGCAGGGAGGCAGGCAGGCAGCAGCCAGAACCAGAAAGGGGCCATCTCGGCCCTGAGACAGTATCCTCCACCAAACTGCGAGCAAGCTCCGAGTTGCTAACCAAGACTTCCTGGGATTCTGGACTGTTGACATCCTCTGGGAGGATCGCAGCCAGAGGTCAGCTCCCCAGTAGAGACACACTGCGCACCTGAGACGGCGCACCCACTGCGCACCCAGGAAACAGAGCGGCTGGGATAGGAGAAGCGATAAGATGCACCCCTCACCTGGGGAGAGTGCGCTTACCAAGCACCTGGTCACCTGAGCTGCTCTGACCCAGGAAGGGCACAAAACGCAGGCCCAACTGAGTCTGCACCTGTGTGGAGTACCCGAGAACCGGAACCTGAACAGTTTAGACCTGGGAAGTGCATGCAACCCAGGGCCCACTTTAGACAGTTCCTCTGCAGAGCAATCTGGAGCCTGTGCAGAGTAGACTGGGAAAGCACACACGCCGTGAACGGGGGCAAACCCAGTGTGGCCGAGACACTGCAAGCACTCCCAACACATGCCAGTGAAATTTGCTTGCAGTGTTCCTCCCTCCCCACAGCACAACTGAACAAGTGAGCCTAGATAAGTGACCACCTTCACCCCCTTGTGTCAGGGTGGAAATTAGACACTGAAGAGACCTGCAAACAGAAAAAGCCAAAATAAACAGAGGGAACCACTTTGGAAGTGACAGGTGCAACAGATTAAAACCCTGTAGTTAGTACCGACTATATTGGAAGGGGCCTATAGATCTTGAGAAGTACAAGCTGGAACAAGGAACTGAAACTGAACTGACCCCACCCTGCCTGCAACAGCTCCAGAGAAATCCCTAGATATATTTTTACTATTATCTTTTTTTAATTAAATTTTTTTTAATTTTTAAGTCCTCTATTACTCCTTTAATTTTCATTTTTATAACCTACTATTACTTTGCAAAAAAAAAAAAAGACTCTGTTTTTAAGGCAAACTTCATATTTTTTTTAATACATTTTGTTTTTTTAATATTGTATTTTTGAGAGTCTAACCTCTACTCTAGATTTTTCACCTTTACTTTTTGGTATTTGTTATCAATTTTGCACCTTTAAGAATCCAATCTTCAGTACCCATTTTTACTTAGGAGTGTGATTACTGTCTTGATTACTCTCTCCCCTTTTGACTCTCCTTTTTCTCCCCCAGGTCACCTCTATCTACTCCCTCCCCCTTCTTTTCTCTACCCAACTATGAATCTCTTTGTGTGTTCCAGGCTGTGGAGAACACTTAGGGAACTGATTACTGGCTAGATCTGTCTCTCTCTTTTTGATTCCCCCTTTTCTCCTCCTGGTCACCTCTATCTATCTCCTTCCTCCCTCTTCTCTTCTGTGTGTAACTCTGTGAACCTCTCTGAGGGTTCCAGACTGTGGAGAGCACATAGGGAATTGATTACTGGCTAGATTGCTCTCTCCTTTTTTGATTCCCCCTCTTCTCCTCCTCGTCACCTCTATCTCCCTCCTTCCTCTTCTCTTCTCCATGTGACTCTGTGAACCTCTCTGGGTGTCCCTCACTGTGGAGAATCTTTTCAACATTAACCCAGATATTTTATCATTGGTGCTGTATGGATGGAGAAGTCTTGAGGCTACTGTAAGAATAAGACTGAAAACCAGAGGCAGGAGGCTTAAGTCCAAAACCTGAGAATACCAGAGAACTCCTGACTCCAGGGAACATTAATCCATAAGAGCTCATCCAAAAGTCTCCATACCTACACTGAAACCAAGCACAACCCAAGAGCCAACAAGTTCCAGAGCAAGACAAACCACGCAAATTCTCCAGCAATGCAGGAACATAGCCCTGAGCTTCGATATACAGGCTGCTCAAAGTCACACCAAACCCATAGACATCTCAGAACTCACTACTGGACACTTCATTGCACTCCAGTGAGAAGAAATCCAGCTCCACCCACCAGAATACTGACACAAACCTCCCCAACCAGGAAACCTGACAAGCCATTCGTCCAACCCCACCCACAGGGAGGAACCTCCACAATAAAGAGGAATCACAAACTGCCAGAATACAGAAAGGCCACCCCAAACACAGCAATCTAAACAAGATGAAAGGGCAGAGAAATACTCAGCAGGTAAAGGAACATGATAAGTGCCCACCAAACCAAACAAAAGAGGAGGAGATAGAGAGTCTACCTGAAAAAGAATTCAGAATAATGATAGTGAAAATGATCCAAAATCCTGAAAACAAAATGGAGTTACAGATAAATAGCCTGGAGACAAGAACTGAGAAGATGCCAGAAATGTTTAACAAGGACATAGAAGAAATAAAGAAGAGTCAATCAACAATGACTAATGCAATAAATGAGATCAAAAACACTCTGGAGGGAACTAACAGTAGAATAAAGGAGGCAAAAAATAGGATAAGTGAGGTAGAAGATCGAATGGTAGAAATAAATGAAGCAGAGAGGAAAAAAGAAAAAAGAATTAAAAGAAATGAGGACAACCTCAGGGACCTCTGGGACTATGTTAAATACCCTAACATTTGAATCATAGGCGTCCCAGAAGAAGAAGACAAAAAGAAAGGCCATGAGAAAATACTTGAGGAGATAATAGTTGAAAATTTCCCTAAAATGGGGAAAGAAATAGTCACCCAAGTCCAAGAAACCCAGAGAGTCCCAAACAGGATAAACCCAAGGTGAAACACCCCAAGACACATATTAATCAAATTAACAAAGATCAAACACAAAGAACAAATACTAAAAGCAGCAAGGGAAAAACAACAAATAACACACAAGGGGATTCCCATAGGATAACAGCTGATCTCTCAATAGAAATTCTTCAGGTGACACAGTGATGAAAGAGAAAAACCTACAACCCAGATTACTGTACCCAGCAAGGATCTCATTCAAATATGAAGGAGAAATCAAAAGCTTTACAGACAAGCAAAAGCTCAGAGAATTCAGCACCACCAAACTAGCTCTTCAACAAATGCTAAAGGATTTTCTCTAGACAGGAAACACAGAAAGGGGGTATAAATTCAAACTCAAAACAACACAGTAAATGGCAATGGCATCATACTTATCAATAATTACCTTAAATGTAAATGGTTTGAATGCCCCAATCAAAAGACAAAGACTGGCTGAATGGATACAAAAACAAGATCCCTATATATGCTGTCTACAAGAGACCCACCTCAAAACAAGGGACACATATAGACTGAAAAGGAAGGGCTGGAAAAAGATATTTCACACAAATGGAGACCAGAAGAAAGCAGGAGTAGCAATATTCATATCAGATAAAATAGATTTTAAAATAAAGGCTGTGAAAAGAGAAGGACACTACATAATGATCAAAGGATCAATCCAAGAAGAAGATATAACAATTATAAATATATATGCACCCAACATAGGAGCACCACAATATGTAAGGCAAATGCTAACAAGTATGAAAGAGGAAATTAACAATAACACAGTAATAGTGGGAGACTTTAATACCCCACTCACACCTATGGATAGATCAACTAAACAGAAAATTAAAAAGGAAACACAAACTTGAAAAGACACAATGGACCAGTTAGACCTAATTGATATCTATAGGACATTTCACCCTAAAACAATGAATTTCGCCTTTTTCTGAAGTGCACATGGAACCTTCTCCAGGATAGATCACATCTTGGGCCATAAATCTAGCCTTGGTAAATTCAAAAAAAATTGAAATCATTCCAAGCATCTTTTCTGACCACAACACAGTAAGATTAGGTGTCAATTACAGGAGTAAAACTATTAAAAATTCCAACATATGGAGGCTAAACAACATGCTTCTGAATAACCAACAAATCACAGAAGAAATTAAAAAAGAAATCAAAATATGCATAGAAACAAATGAAAATGAAAACACAACAACACAAAATCAATGGGACACTGTAAAAGCAGTGCAAAGGGGAAGGCTCATAGCAATACAGGCTTACCTCAAGAAACAAGAAAAAAGTCAAATAAATAACCGAACTCTACACCTAAAGCAACTAGAAAAGGAAGAAATGAAGAACCCCAGGGTTAATAGAAGGAAAGAAATCTTAAAAATTAAGGCAGAAATAAATGCAAAAGAAAAAAAAGAGACCATAGCAAAAATCAACAAAGCTAAAGGCTGATTCTTTGAGAAGATAAATAAAATTGACAAACCACAGCCAGACTCATCAAGAAACAAAGGGAGAAGAATCAAATCAACAAAATTAGAAATGAAAATGGAGAAATCACAACAGACAACACAAAAATACAAAGGATCCGATGCATGAGACAGGGTGGTCAGGGCTGGTGCACTGGGATGACCCAGAGGGATGGGATTGGGAGGGAGGTGGGAGGGAGGTTCAGGATATGGAACACATGTACACCCATGGCTGATTCATGTCAATGTGTGACAAAACCAATTCAGTATTGTAAAGTAAAAAAATAAAGAATTAAAAAAATAAAAACCAAAGGTACCTTCAGCTTCATTGAATTCTCACTCAGTGGTATTCTTCCATTCAGCCCAACTCTTTGCAGCATTTGCTTCGATGGAAAGGGAAAGCTGTATATATTGCTTAAAAGTCTCTCAAGCCTGACTCAGAAATACTTGAGGTAGTTTTAAAACTGTACATTCCTGGGCTCCATATCAGTTAAAAGACACTTGTTTCTTGGAAGAAGAGCTGTGAAAAACCTAGACAGTGCATTAAAAAGCAGAAACATCATTTTGTCATCAAAGGTCTATATAGTCGAAGCTATGTTTTTTCCAGTAGTCATGTACAGATTTGAGAGTTGGACCATAAAGAAGGCTGAGCACTGAAGAATTGATGCTTTTGAACTGTGGTGCTGGAGAAGACTGAAGACTCTTGAGAGTCCCTTGGACTGCAAGGAGATCAAAGCAGGTAATTCTACAGAAAAACAATCCTGAATATTCATTGGAAGGACTGATGCTGAAGCTGAAGCTCCAATACTTTGGCCACCTGATGCAAAGAACTGACTCACTGGAAAAGACCCTGATGCTTGGAAAGATGAGGGCAAGAGGAGAAGGGGGTGACAGAGGATGAAAAGGTTGGGTGGCATCCACAACTCAATGCATATGTTTGAGAAAACTCCAGGAGATAGTGAAGGAGAGGAAAGCCTAGTGTGCTGTAGTCCAATGGGGTCACAAGAGTCAGATACAACTGAGCAAGTGAGCAACAACAATATTAAACTCTAAAGGGTTTGACTCTCTGAGGTTTGGGCTTCAAGATGTACATTTTTCAGTCTTCTTGAGTAATTCATTGGAAAAGACTCTGACGCTGGGAGGGATTGGGGGCAGGAGGAGAAGGAGACGACAGAGGACGAGATGGCTGGATGGCATCACTGACTTGATGGACATGAATCTGAATGAACTCCAGGAGTTTGTGATGGACAGGGAGGCCTGGCGTGCTGCAATTCATGGGGTCGCAAAGAGTCGGACACGACTGAGCGACTGAACTGAACTGAACTGAGTAATTCATACATTCATTACAATTGTGAATTGCTGGTTTATGATAAGCATAGCATTACTGGTAACAGAGTTGTCTGGCAGCACTAGGTAAAAAGAATGACTTCCTCTACTCCAGCTTTTATGAAGTCCTGTTATGTAGCACTGGCCACAGAGAGATCTCTAACATATAGTTAAATCCTGACTCTGCTGCCATTGAGACCTCTGGGACCTGCATTTTACTGGGGTAAGAAACCAAGGCGGTAGCTGTAGCCAATGAGGCTGGTCAAGGCCCAGTTTTCTCATACCTGGGCTACAGGTGGAGAGCTGGTACTGCACCATCTGTGCACCATGAGGAGCTCTGCAGGGAAGCAGAGCTGAAATACATGGGCTCACATTTCTGGGCAAGTAGTGCTTTTTCACCCTCAAGGTTTTTGGCTAACCAAGGGGCTCAAAAAACCAAAGAGAAAATATGTCCTTTGCAGTGGCTCCACTTTCTCTCCTGGGTTTCTGATAAAAGATGATTTTATTGTGTGGCTGCCTATAAAAGTCTTTGTCTTTCTGTCTTCTTTGTCCCTTGGTTCAGTTACCATGATCTATCATTTCTCTACTCTTGTGCCTCACTCTTACTCTCATTTTAGTAACCTTATTTTCTTTCTGTGGTCTTATTATTTTCACTTTTCTGCACTGCAAGTTAAATCAGTCCATTTTTTGCTTTGCCTTCTCATCACAATCAAGAGCTGAGCTGTTTGGGATGGAATCTCACCTGCGTCCACAGAGCTTTTTGCTATTTCATGCACTTATGACAAGGTCTCCAGGCCACTGTGAGAAATCTGGCCTATGTGAAATCTCCATTCTCTCAGGATTCTGCTCCAGACCAGCATCGTGCAGAGATAACTCAGAAGCCTAAAAGAAGAAGAGAAATCCAGCAGAACATCAATGGAAATACCAGAAAAAGAAAAAAAGGATTCAAAAAATTAAATCCTCCATAAAATTTAAAAAAAAAAAAAACTAGCAGAGATTATCAGAATCAACTTTTAGAATTCTGGAAATTACCAAAGGCTCTTTTCCAGAAAAATGACTGTATCTCTTTAAGGACAGGAAGGTTTATAGGGTTTTTACTTACCCCAGTCTCATCTGATGGTCTCCAGCAAAGCAGTGTCTTTGAAATCTAACAATCTGTGTTCCTGGTACAGGAAAATGGGACTGAATGTCTTTCAACGCCTCATTTCCAGAAAAACAAAAACTGAAAACAATGTTACCAACAAATCTTTGCTATGAGGAAAACCAGAGGACATCGTTCAGGCTGAAATCAAAGGATAGTAGGCAGTAACTCATATCCACACGAAGTGCACTATAAGGGAAAGGCAAAAGTACTTAGAGATGAATGAAAAACAGTTAACAACATAGCAAAACATACCAGATGCCATGAAAGCAGTGCCTGCATGAGTGCTGAGTCACTTCTGCTGCTGCTGCTGCTAAGTCGCTTCAGTCGTGTTCGACTCTGTGCGACCCCATAGACGGCAGCCCGCCAGGCTCCCCCGTCCCTGGGATTCTCCAGGCAAGAACACTGGAGTGGGTTGCCATTTCCTTCTCCAATCCATGAAAGTGAAAAGTCAAAGTGAAGTCACTCAGTCGTGTCCGACTCTTAGAGACCCCATGGACTGCAGGCTCCTCCATCCATGGGATTTCCCAGGCAAGAGTGCTGGAGGGGGGTGCCATTGCCTTCTCCATAAGTCACTTCAGTCATGTCCAGCTCTTTGTGACCCTGTGGACCATTGTCCAACAGAATCCTCTGTCCATGGAATTCTCCAGACAAGAATGCTGGAGTGAGTTGCCATGCCCTCTTCCAGAGGATCTTCCCTACCCAGGGATTGAACCCATGTCTCTTATGTCTCCTGCATTGGCAGGTGGGTTCTTTACCGCTAACACCACCTGAGAAGCCCAATGAAAGCAGTACTAGGAGGGAAATTTATAGCTATAAATGCTTACATTTAAAATGAACAAAGATCTCAAATCAATAACTTTCCACCCTAAAAAATAAAAAGCTAGAAAACTGGAAAAGAACTAAAAAACTAAACCCAAAATAGGCAGTGGGAAGGGATTAATAAATATTAAAACAGAGATAAATCAATTCAACATTGTACTGAAGATATTAGTCAAGGCAATTAGGCAAGAAAAGGACCTAAGAACATCCAGATCAGGAATAAATTAGATAGTAGTGATCATTACATAACTTTATGAATAAACCAAAACTACAGATTTATAATTTCAATGGGGAGTTTATAGTATGTAAATCATCTCTCGATTGTATAAAAGTGAGTCTCATAGGTCTTTATAAAAATTCTGTTCATTTGCTTGTTTGTTTAAAAAAAGAAAAAAAAAATTCCAAAGGTCTGTACTAAACAGTTTTCTTTGACTTATTCCCTTTTTCCTATATGATATGTTATATCATGACTCACTGGTTTCCTTTTTTTCCACTAGCACATGGGGAGAAACATGAGGAATTAATTACCTTAGGAAGTCCAGATTCCCACACCATCAGTGAGGGACAAAAATCTTCAGGAACTTCCAAAGGAACAAGAAAAGGTAAAGAAAAGTCTTCTGAGAAAGAAAGGACAGCCAAAGAAAAACAAGCACCTCGCTTTGAGCCTCAGGTGGGTATGATGCTCTTTCTTATCTTTCTTATCAGAATCGCTTAATAGCTTTAGGCTCATTGGGTCATTGGCTAAATACCATATCTTTTAAGGAAAAAATCAAAAAATTCCATCTCCTTGTGTCCAGCAATCATCTGGATACTTTAAATACTTTAAATGCCCAATTCCTTGGACATCTTCTGTAAGCAGTCTTCTTTAGTATCAAAAAGCATTAATTGAGCTTTTAATATGTAAGATGTTTTGGGGACTTGGATTTCTGATGTTAATATTATACAACCCTTACCTTCAAAAAACTCACAGTCTAATGGAGGAGACTGAAGGTAAAAAGAGAGTTGTGATGTTACATATGATATACACAGTGGTAGAAAGGGTAGGTACCTCTGCCTAGAGGAATCCTGAACTGAGTCAGTGATCAAAGACGCTGAGGCAAAATCCAACACAATCTGGTTTTTTAGTCACTAAGTTATGAGGTTAAGCAAGGGTCAAGTGGAGAGGAGCCTTCAAGCCTGGTTAGAAAGGTGGGACTATATAAGCCAGGGATCCTGATTCCAAATTTTTTCACTGCCAGTTAAGTAATCCCAATGATTACGGGTAAGGAGGAGTATGTGGGTGGGAAATCTGAGGAGTACAAGTACAATCCTAAAGATACTCAGATTCAAGCTGTTTAAACACTGAACTCAAGACAAATTATCTGTAAGGACAAAATCTTCTCATCATTGGTGCTTGCAGCTTAGGCTATGCAGGACTTGGGAGTGGGAGGTGGGGCCTTTAAGAAGTGTATTGACATGATGAGATTTACATTTCAGATACCTTGATGACTTTTAAGGGTATGAAATTAAAGGCAAAAACACAAGATAGGAAGACCATCAGAAAGCAGTGCAATAGTCCAGACAAAAGGGTACAAGCTGTTTCAGATACAAGTCAAAGAAAGGAAGAAGAAGACAAATAAAGAACTAGCTAAGAAACAAACTCAGTATGTATTTATTATCCAAAGGGGATGACAAACAGCAAGAAGGAACAAAGGATATCTCCCAGCTTGGTTAACCAAATAGTATATTGGTAGTAAAACAGACACTAAAGAAAAATGAACAGATTCAAAGATGATGACTCCATTTTCCCATACTCCAGTCAGAGAAATACCTGTCCACTTGCATTTTCAAGGTGTAATTTCTTAACTCTTGGAGTATACCTTTGGAAACATTGAAAGGTAAATAACCTTAACTTAACTTCCACTGGTGGCAAGGGGAAACTGAGGGGCTGGTGGTGCTTGGGATGTTGCTCTTCTGTTTGTGTTGAAAGCTCAGCTGTTGCAAGCCAGCTCCAGTCCAATGTCAATGCCAGGAAGAGGAGAATTGCCACTGTTACAGAAGCTGTTTCAGCCTGCATCCCATAATGCAAATGGTCTTTTGAAGAAGTAGAGAAGCAAGCAACTGTGTTTCTTAGGCCCATCTCAGCTTTATTGGAGGGTAAGCCACATCAGCCTACAAAGAGGATTTCGTATAAGCAAAATGAAGTGTAAACAGACCAAAATGAAGCACATACTTCAAGTAACACCGGTTACTCTACAAACAACCAAGGTTCATATATTCGAATCTTGAAATTTAGCATTTGTGCTCCTAAGGGACTTAGAAAAGTGAGCATTCATATGTCACCACTGAACTTTGTTTCAAACGCTGTTTTGGCAATCAGAATGAAATGATTTCATGTTTAGCTCAATAAGGCAAGTTCTCAAATATTAAGAAAAGTATCCTACGGTGGCCGATGAAAACAGGTAAATGTTAAGCAAACTGCCAAATCTCTGAAAAAACAGTGTTAAATCAGCAGAAAAGAGAAGTCAGGGTATTAAGATGAAGGAAGAGTAAACAAAGTCGTTTTCATGGCACAAATGGTTTAACCACAAAATTTGGAGAGTCATTCTAACTTTTATCAAATCATATTAATTCATACCTGAAAGGTGAGAGGGAAAGTCTCCAAAAAAGGAAATAGACATTTCCAAGACAAATCATAAATTGAAAGTAGAAACACTGAAAAGAGAAAATACAGTTCTTCAGTTACTGGTGTCCTGACTTGTAAGAAGCTAAACTCAGAATCTTCTTTATATGCTGTGGACAAGCCTATAAGTCCAAGTGGGTCACCTGAGCTTCCTCTAGTTTCTATTAATACTAAACAAAGTACTGCAAACTCTCTTACTCATTTCAATGAAGGTGGATGAGCTTTAGTGTAGGTAGTTATATTGGTGTACTCGCTACCAAATTAAAGTATGATTCAGTTTCAGGAAGAGGCAGTTAAAAGTAAGCAAGACTAGGAGCAAAGACAAAAATGGAGAGCAGAAAAAACATTTATCTCTTCAACAAGAAAAACTGCCAGGATAAGTATTAATGACAGAACCTGGGCATTCATTCAAGCATTAAGAACAACTGACCCAAAGCTCTGCGTTAATGGATTGAAGAAATGACTTTCATCTTCAGAAATTTCCTGAGGGAAAAGGAGTGGCTGCCAAGGAAAGAATTATCCCATATTTTTTAGGGCTGAGACAAATTGAAGATGGCATTTTTCAGACTGCATTTAGAAAAATGTTGGCTTCACTTTGGCTACATGAATCCAGTGAAAGGAAGACTTTGCACAATTGGTGATGGAGGAATAAGGGATGTGACAACTCATCAGACATTATGGAAATCAGCTGAACTCACACACAGCCAGTTTATCAGTTCTTTGACTGCATTTGCGGTGGAAGTACAAGCACCATATTAGCTTCATGTTGGAATCGTTTCATATGTCCTTGGGTGAATGTAAGGAACCCTGTCAAAAATGAAGATAAGATGTGTTTTCACAAAATGTCATTGTTGGAACCGTCCAAATGAATTGGAGCCCAGCATTTTATGATAGTCAAACTTTGGGAAATATTCTTAAGGATAAAATGGGATACACACTGATGATAGGAATAGCAAGAAATCCCAGAAGTCTTAAGGTAGCTGCAGTAGGTACCATGGTAAACAGAGGGATAATGCCAACAGCTTTTATTACTAGCTCTTAGTAGTTGGGAGGCTGTCAGTATAAGATGTGGTAGGCCACCAGAGCTGCATCTGCTGCTCCAGGCTACTTTGCAAAGCATGCATTTGGAAAATGATCTTCATCAAGAAGGAAGTTTGCTTACAACTAACCCCTCAGTATTAGCGATGAATGAGTGTAAATGTCTTTGGTCAGACATCCCATTAGCATGCCTAGGACATTGAATATTGGGCATTGGACATTATGAGAGTGATGTAAGAAACACTGTGACATACACACTCTTGAAAACCAAACTGAAGTTATCAACAGTGCTGCAGATACAGAAAAAAACCCACATAATACTTGATGTTCTGTTATTTCCTGTTACCTATTTTAGATTCAATCCCATAATGTGTAAACACTTAACTCCAGATGAAAGCTGAAACAAAAAGCTGGATAATATTCAGGTAAAAGGGTTGAAGTCCATAGAAAGAAAATAAGGAAAAAAATAGAAAAACTTGCAAAAATATTGTCCAAAAAATTTATTCAGAAAGCTAATGATTGGGTAAAACTAAAAATGGACATGTGTGAAAGCCTTCTGTTCTTTTCCAAACTGTGAGGAATACGTGCATATTCTCCAAAATGAAAGTCTGTTCAGAAGATATATCAAGTTTAGTATGGAATTGTGGGATTCAGCATGAGGTTAACTTTCAAACACCCAAAAGTTCTAGGGAATCCTGAAAAAGATGATGTTTAGACCATCATGCAAAGTACAAAGTGTATGTTTGCTTTCAGAATTCATATGGGAGTTGGGTTTTATGACATTAATAATGAACTAAGCTTTAGGAATCTCAATATCATGCTAGCTGATTTTAATAGCTTTTGGTATGATATTGTTGGTTGTTTGAAAATTTATTAACATATGAACCAAACATCATATACTTTGCATTTTTGCTTTAGTCACCAAAATCAGGTTGAATTTATTTGATCACTGATCTTATTTCATTTGAAGAAGCTAATCTCTTCCTAAATTTACGTTACTTACATTCTCACTAGCTGTATTCTACAGTCCAAGTGTTGCCTTTTAGTGTAATATCATCTAAAAAATGCAGAAAAATGGTACATTCTCTATCAAATTACAATTATGTTTGAAATGTGAAAGAATCAGATGATGTTTTCTATTCGAAATGTGTTCCTTGCAACATTGTGTGGCTCAAAAATATAGATGAAGTTCCAGTCAACTACTTTCTTTGCCTTGAAACTTCAAGATAATGTTGAGTGTTAACTTTTCTAAATGTAGCTCCAGTTTATCACTCACTGATATACAATCAATGATTTGAATTTTCTGAGAAAATAGTCCTATCATTAACAACTACAACGAAACTATTCCAAGTTACAGCAATTAAGCTAAATTCAATCCATAAATTCTTACAGACATGGGGCCTTCCCTTAGTGCTTCAAAGTGTTCCATTCCCTAATCAAAACTTTATCCTGGAGAAGTTTCTTAAAAACTTATTTATCAAGCAGTATGAAAGATGGCAAGAGCTTATGTGCTGTGCTTTAGAAAGAACAAATAAAAGAATTTCCAATTGTGAGATTTAAATTTTCATCAGAGTAGTAAGGGAATATTGTAGAAAGCTAGATCTTTTTGGTAACATTAAAACCAAACTGCTTATGAAAACTTTATTCAGTGGCGCCCCCAATCTCCACTTCCCCATCTGCGTTATGTAATATGGATAATTGCCATTGTCTCAGTCTTATGGCAGAGAAGGCAATGGCACCTCACTCCAGTACTCTTGCCTGGAAAATCCCATGGATGAAGGAGCCTGGTAGGCTGCAGTCCATGGGGTCGCTACAAGTCAGACACGACTGAAGCAACTTACCAGCAGCAGCAGCAGCAGCAGGCTTATGGAAAGTGCTAGAAACCACATCAGATTCAAGCTCCTCTCCCTACCAGATTGCTACCCATAAGTCTCAATTTTCTAGACATTTTCAAGCCCTAAGACAATCAGCTCCCAGCCTAAGGTGCATGAAAGTGATCCTACAAGACATCAAAATGTCATCTTTCATAACAAATGTATATCAATATATATGGACTTGGAAATAACTATTTCTGCCCTCATGTAAACAGGTGGTATGAATGAGCCTAAGTGGAATTTAGAATTATTTATAGTTTTTAGTTGAAATTTGCATATAGTGAAATACAGCAATATTAAATATACACTTCAGTGAGATGAATTTTGCCAAGTGCACTCATCATGTAACCCATATATCTCTGTCAAGGTTTAGGTTATAGCCCATTTCCATAAGCTTAGCAATTTCCCTAAAGCAATTCTCCACAGTGGATTCTGTCATCTCCACACCTCTCCCCGATGCAAGTTTTGCCTGTCCTGGAATTTCATACAAATGAATCATACAAGATGTACTCTTCCATGTTCACCTTCTTTATTTCAGTATATTGTCTGTGTGAACTTCAATCACACAATGGGGTGCATTAATAGTTTATTACTTTTTAATGTTAAGTAGCAGTCCATGTGAGCTTTCCAGGTGGCTCAGTGGTAAAGAATCTGCCTTCCTAGCAGGAGAGATAGGTTTGATCCCTGGATTGAGAAGATCCCCTGGTGAAGGAAATAGCAAGCCACTCCAGTATTCTTGCCTGGGAAATCCCATGGACAGAGGAGCCTGGTGGGCTACTGTTCATAGGGTCACAAAGAGTCTGACACAACTTCCCAACTAAACAACAACAATAAAGTAATATACTACAGTTGGTTTATCCATTCATCAATTGACAGGTGTTTATATCATTTTCCATTTTCTGGCTGTAATGAATGAGGCTATCATAAATGTTCTTTTCCAAGTCATTTTGCAAGTACATGTTTTCATTTCTCTTGGGTAAAATACTTTATAGCAAAATTATGGATCATAAGGTAAAATCTAGATCCTCTTGAAAGGAAGAAAGCATCTGACCCAAACTTTTTTACTGTGCCTTGTCAGATGTACGCTGCCCACCCTCAACAAGAAGACCCAAATAAACCCTACTGGATTCTGAGGCTGGTCACTGAGCACAATGAAGCGGAATTTTTTGAAGTGAAAAAAGATACAGAACGCACAGATGAAATCCGAGCCATGAAGCAAGCCTGGGAGATGACGGAGCCAGGAAGATCAATCAAGGTTATCTGAGTTTGAAAAATTGTCCTTTACCTTTCATTCCTGGGTGTGGTCTGAAGGAAGAGCCATATTAGTGAAACCACGTAGTCTTTACTTTAGGAAATATCTGAAATTTTGTCAGACATCAACTAACTAAATATTAAGACCACATTTGGACACATTATGAAATGTTATTAATACTATCTGGATACCCAGATGACTTGTGAAAGCAAAGCACGTTATGGTAACACTTTCGGCCCAAACCTTAGGTCACCTTGTTCTTACACATCATCTGGGATTAACACTCTGTGTCCTTAACACTGCCAACTAAAAAAAGCATAAAAATGTCTAATACATGGTTTCAAGTATTCTGAACATGCCTTAGATAAAGAAGAAGCATGCACTGCCCTTGTGAAATACATGTACTTCATGATTCCTCCTCTCTCTATTTTATATGAGTCATTGTCATAGTGAAACATTGTTATTATATATGTTTCATATCCCCAACTCAGGGTTATTGAGGCAGAGGAAAACAGTTCAGCAGCAACTGGATCTAAGCTGGCTTGCCCAGTGTTTAAGTTTTAGGACTGCTTCTTCTCTAGTTCTCACAAATCACTGTCAAAATCATGAACGGTTCAGAATTTTTTTCTTTGATGATTCGTAACAGCTGGCTTGGACCAGACTGCCATATTCATTGACATTTCCCCTTATCACGAGTACTGTTGAGATGGTGTTTCCTGGACTGTGTGTTGATGCTGTCTGTCTTTTAGGCTGCCCAGGCTCGTCTCCATTATCTCAGCCAGTTCATTAGGAAAACGCCTGATGCTGAGTGCGTGCCTGTGTCTGAAAGCCAAACCAAAGCAGGGGAAGAAGGTCAGTGGGCCCTGTCTCAGCTGCCCCAAGCATGGAGCCGTTACCTGCACTTCTCAATAGCTAGTCAACAAGTTATGCTTGCTAAAAAGAAAAAAAAAATCAGAATCTATTTCCTTATAGGATTGTAAAGTCATGGACTGTTCAATAAGAAAATAAGTTCTGAAGCCCTTTTTTTTTTTTTACCAAGCAGATGTTCACTTTGTCCCCAAGTAGATATGATTTTCACCACTTAAGAAAAGATGAAACCAGAAATAAGGGTGCAGTCTGGTTAGAAAGTAGCAGTATATGAACTTGGAGGCAGGGATACAACTATAAATCTGGCACTTTTTTAATCCCAATAACAATAAATAATAGCAATAAGAATCATAGTAATGAAGTTAACTACTTTTATTGAGTGACTTGCTTGGGTCTGGGATTATGAAATACTATGCTATTGTTTAGTTGCTAAGTCATGTCCAACTCTTTGTGACCCCATGGACTGTAACCCACCAGGTCCCTCTGACCATAGGATTTTCCAGCCAAGAATACTGGAATGGGTTGCCATTTCCTTCTCCAGGGGATCTTCCCTAGCCAGGGTCAAACATGGGTCTTCTGCTTTGACCGACAGATTCTTTACCTCTATCTCATCTAATACTCATATCATCTCACTGATATATAATATTATTTCCAACTTACCAGGACACAGACCCAGAATAATTTTCTAAATTTACAGGCTACCGAGAAACAGAGCCAGCATGCAGACAGTGCTCTTCATTACCCGCCACACTGCACTGTCCAGGGAGGCTAAAGACATTCACTTCACAAATTGTGCTTTTCCACTTGCACATCTTCAGGAGTATAACTCAACTGTTATAAAAGTAAAGTTCCGTAACTTTTCATATGAAAAGTATAAACAATGAATTTCATCCTAATCCTGTTTTTCTGGGGTGGGCAAAAAGTGCTTTTGTTCACTACCTGACTTTAACCTACGTCAACTATGAGGTAGACCTTATTATTTATTCCTATTTTATAGCATTTAGAGACAAAAACTCAGAAGGTCACCTTATTCTTCCTATATCATATATCTAAAAATTAAAATATTTCTAACTCTTAAAGTAGTCGCTCCTGTAATAAGTAGAGTCTAATGTAATGGCTTTCTGCGTAGCTCAAACAGTAAAGAATCTTTCTGCAATGCAGGAGACCTGGGTTCAGTTTCTGGGTTGGGAAGATTCCCTGGAGAAGGGAATGGCAACCCACTCCAGTATTCTTGCCTGGAGAATCCCATGGACAGAGGATCCTGGTGGGCTACAGTCCTTGGGGTCACAAAGAGTTGGACATGATGGAGTGACTAATACTTTCACTTTTTTTTTTCAATATAATGTTAGGAATATAAAGGTGAATATAATACAGTCCTTGTTTATTAAGTTCTAGGTTTTATTATTAAGTTTTTAAAAGTTATGTTAAGTTTATGTAAAAGAAAATTTACTGCACTGAATACTTATTAAAAATGACAAAGAAGATTTTATTCAAGAAAAGATTGAGGGCAGGAGAGCAGGAGAGCATGGGGTGACAGAGGATGAGATGGTTGGATGGTGTCATTGACTCAAAGGACATGAGTTTGAGCAAACTCCAGGAGATGGTGAAGGACAGGGAAGCCTGGCTACCCAGAAAGCCATTACATTGTAGGAGGAGAGAGATTGAACTCAATTCTGAACACAACAGAAACGAGCGAACATTTATAACAAGCAGGGAACTAATGAAAAATACCTCTATGAATTTGGCTAGGTATCAAGGGTCAGGGAAGAGAAATTTGATTAAATATCAAGTGAGGAAGATAAGAAGTTTAATTGGATATCAGTGGTGGGAAGATTCTCAATAAACTAGTTTAGCTGGATTCCTTGCTAAAACTGGGATTCACCACCAGTTAAGGACAAAGCCAAGTGGAGAACAGAGCTCAGAGAAGGCTGACCTTATCATGTAAACTACAGTTAATAAAGACACATATTTTAATTGAACAGCTTGGTGTATTTTCACATACATGTATACACAGGAGCCACTGTTCAGATCACGACAAAACATCCCAGTAGTCCTCTTCATTCTCTTTCCCAGACTTTTCCTTCCTCAAAAAACCATTCGTCTGATCTCTGTCACGATGAATTAATTTTTCCCATTCTTGAACTTTACATATTTATGTATTCTATATGTCTTGTTATTTTTGTGTGTGTGATTTCATAGAATGCAAGGTTTTTTTAGTGCTGCGTATGTCATATAAAGTTTAGTAGTAACATCTTCGAGTGCCATAAAAGAGTCAGATAAAAAGAGTTCCATGAATTTTGATAACAAAGAGTCTGTACCCATCAGGGAGCATGCTGTGGAAGAAGTGGCAAGCAGGCAAGGGCATGAAGGATCTAGCAAAGTCAACAAACAGTGAAAGTGGAGGATCTTCCCCAGCAGGGAAGGAAGAGCGAGATCAGAGCTTACGGAGGGAAAATGTCAGTAAGTATTGCCCTTATTGGTAAGATAAATCCATATTTTGAAATAGAGATTCTGGAAAAGATATTATTTTAACATATATGATGGCTAAGGTTGAACACAGAAAAATATGTATACAGGATTCATAGGTCTTCATTTTAATTACTAGAGTGGTAATCTGCTCAAGGACCTGATTAATAAACAATTAACCTAAAGATAAAAGTGAGAATTTCTTTTTGCAGTGATAGCATATACAATTGTCACTAAATATAGATTCTTTTTGCTTTATCTATAGTGTCCTACATCTTTTATAACCAATGTTAAATATTTGTGTTCCTCTATTCTAACACAAATTTTTCCACTATATATATATAGATATATATATATATACAATATATTCCATTATATTATATATATATAGAGAGAGATAGATTGATTATTCAGTTGCTAAGTCATGTTTAGCTCTTTGCAACTGCATGGAATGCAGGATGCCAGGCTTCCCTGTCCTTCACCATCTCCTGGAGTTTGCTCAAACTCATGTCCTTTGAGTCAATGACGCCATCCAACCATCTCATCCTCTGTCACCCCATGCTCTCCTGCTCTCCTGCCCTCTTTCTCAGCATCAGGGTCTTTTCCAATGAATCAGCTGTTTGCATCAGATGGCCAAATATATATATATGTGTGTGTGTGTGTGTGTGTGTATGTGTGTGTGTGTACACAACATATCTTATTCATCTATTCCCTAGCTGATGGCGCTCAGGTTGCTTCTATATTTTGACTATGGTAAATAGCAGTGCTATGGAACATGTGCATTTGAGGTGCATGTATCTTTTTTGAAATAGTGTTTTCATTTTCTTCAGCTATCTACCCAAGAGTGGAATTCAGATATATACCCTGGAGTAGATCATATGGTAGCTCTATTTTTAGTGTTTTAAAGAGCCTCCAGACTGTTTTCCACAGTGGCTGCACCAATTTACATGTTCACCAGCAGTGTACAAGGGTTCCCTTTTCTCCACACCCTTGCCAATATTTGTTATTTATAGTCTCTTTGACAATAGTCATTCCAAAGGTGTGAAGTGATACCTCATTGTGGTTTTGATTGGCATTTCTCTGATGATTAGCACGTTGAGCATCTTTTAATGTGCCTATTTGTCATTTGTATGTCTTCTTTGGAAAAATGTATATTCAGGTCTTCTGTCCATTCAGATTGGTATTTTTTTGATATTGAATTGTATGTGCTGTTTATATATTTTAGATATTAACCCCTTATGAGGGTATGGTTTGCAGTAATAAGGAGGGGTCACAAAAACAGAGAGGACAGGTAAAAATGAGTAGGGATGGAAGAAAATGAAAACACTATTTCAAATAAGATACATGCACCTCAAATGCACATGTTCCATAGAAGCACTATTTACCATAGTCAAAATATAGGAAGCAACCAAAGCAGCCTGTCCTCAAGCAAAAAATTCCTCAAAGCACTGTTAAATATGTCTTATTATCATTTTATTTTAATATAAAATAAGTTTAATTATGTACCATCAAAAAGAAATTTACTTACCCTTCCACCAAAAAGGGATGTGTGGTTCCACTACATTATATGGCAGTACTGTGTGGTTCTAGTACATCATATGGCGCTGAAACTCTGCTGGATACCCCAGATACTACCGCTGTAGCAGCAATCCTACTTGAGAATCACAGGTCCAGTTATCTAGCTGTTCTCTAGAACTTTGTGTGTTGCTCCCACCTCTGCTGGTGGGGCATCACAAATTGGCCCTCACTCCTGAAGACACCTTACCCATAGGAGATTGTAGACCCTGTGACAGCTTTACATGCTCTGGGCTTTACATTTGTATACTATACACACATACATTGGAGAAGGAAATGGCAACCCACTCCAGCATTCTTGCCTGGAGGATTCCATGGACAGAGGAGCCTGGAGGGCTACAGTCCATGGGCTCAAAAGAGTCAGACACGACTTAGCGACTGAACAGCAATATATGTGCGTGCCATGTTGCTTCAGTTGTGTCCAACTCTTTGCAACCCTGTAGACTATAGCACACCAGGCTCCTCTGTCCATGGGATCCTCCAGGCAAGAATACTGAAATAGGTTGCCATGCCCTACTTGGGGGGATCTTCCCAACTCAGGGAACAAACCCACATCTCTTATGTCCCCTGCATTGGCAGGCAGGTTCTTTACCACTAGCACCACCTGGGAATCCCCAAATAGCAACATACATATACATATATGTATATTTATTTACTCATTTGTTTGTGACTCTTTAAATACTACCCTACTCTTGCTACTATCTTCATATATAGTAGGTAACTTAGAACAACTTCCTCCATAATGTCAGAGGACATGTAAAGAATATCATTATTGATTTCACATCCAAGCATTTTGTTTTTTTTGCAACACCAGGCCATCATCAAGTTCGACTGCCAACTTGGCTTTCAACTTCCCTATTATTTCTGGGGGACTTGGAAAGTGCCTTGGTCTTTATTCCCAAACTTTTCTCTAGGCTTTACAATAAGTCAATGGATCTTCCCTGGTGGCTCAAGATGGTAAGGTGTCTGCCTACAATGGAGGAGACCTGGGTTCAATCCCTGGGTCAGGAAGATCTCCTGGAGAAGGAAATGGCAATCCACTCCAGTATTTTTGCTTAGAAAATCCCATGGATGGAAGAGCCTGAAAGGCTACAGTCGATGGAGTTGCAGAGTCGGACAAAACTGAGCGACTTCACTCACTCATTCTTCACCATGCCTTTTAAATGGTTATTTTCTTACTATCTACAATGAAAAGTTTTCTGCTGATTCTGTTGCAAACTGAAACTTTTATAGGATACAGTAAAATGATCCAGTGATGAGTAATTGCTATAAAAATATTTCTAAATGTGTACTCTCAGGACTCATCCCATAGAGTACCTGTTTGTAGACATGATAGCACACACATGCACGCACGCACACACACACACACACACACACACACACACTCTCTCTCTCTCTCTCTCTCTTTGACCTACACTGTTACGGAGGTCCAAGCCCATACTCTCTTACACCTTATTCTGTGGACACATGCTCAGTCGTGCCCAACTCTTTTGTGACCCCACGGACTGTAGCCTGCCAGGTTCCTTTGTCCATGGGATTTTCCACCCAAGAATACTAGAGTAGGTTGCCATTTCCTTCTCCAGGGGTCTTCCCAATGCAGCAATCAAACCCATGTCTCCTACATCCTGCACTGTTTGGTGGATTCTTTACCACTGCGCCACCTGGGAAGCCCCTTATTCGGATACACTTTATTCTGATACAACAGTTTTACAGATTAACATGAAGATTAACCTTCTTGGCCCCTTTACACGCTCTCTGTAAAATATATATTATTTGGCAGGATGTAAAAGGACACAAACATCTAATTAATCAAAAACATTTTCTTTCCCATCAAAGTGAGCAGAGTTGGTGTCATAGAAACAATTCAAGTTTGAATGCCAAAAATACATATAACAAAAGTAGATATGTTCCTAAGAAAAACACTTGAACTTTAGAAATCTAAGATCACAGAGCAACCATAATGAAAAAATAAGTTATTAACCACTGGTTTCTAGAAGAGTCCTGTTGTATATAAGATGCCAATATTTTAGGAATATTTTATTTAATGTTACAAAGTGAAAAACATAACTGAATTTCTGTTTTATTGATGGAGCAAAGTTGGGGTTTGTAGTATGGTATTCTTTTTTTTTCTCACTTGTATCCTGCTGATAAAGGCATACTTTTGAAAAATGAAAAACTAACTTGATGATATTGTTTTTTATGCTTATAAAATTTTGCATCAGATTATATTTATGAATGAATAATCCCTTTAAAAAGTTTTTATGAATTAATAACTTTACAATATTCCTGGAGACTTTTACAACCACATGTAAAAATCAAGATTAAATGGTCAATGGGAGATTGGGATTTTTTGCGTGGCACAGTGAAAACTTGACTCTCCCAAAAAGCAATGATAAAAATGGAAAAGATTGATTAAGAAACATTTCAAAATGCTGAAGGTGTACAACTAAGTAAAATATTTAACAAAAATAAAAACAAATTAACTTAATTGTATCATTTTCCTACCCTGTAAAAATAATCATGAACTTAGTGACCTAAAACAATGCAAACTTACTGCAGATATCAGTTCAGTTCAGTTCAGTCGCTCAGTCATGTCTGACTCTTTGCGACCCCGTGGACTGCAGCACTCCAAGCTTCCCTGTCCATTACCAGCTCCTGGAGCCTACCCAAACTCATGTCCATTGAGTCGGTGATGTCATCCAAACATCTCATCCTTTGTCATCCCCTTCTCCTACTGTCCTCAATCTTTCCCAGAATCAGTGTATTTTCAAATGAGTCAGCTCTTTGCATCAGGTGGCCAAAGTATTGGAGTTTCAGCTTCAACATCAGTCCTTCCAATGAATGTTTAGGCCTGATCTCCTTTAGGATGGACTGGTTGGATCTCCTTGCAGTCCAAGGGACTCTCAAGAGTCTTCTCCAACACTATGGTTCAAAAGCATCAATTCTTTGGCCCTCAGCTTTCTTTATAGTTCAACTCTCACATCCGTACATGACTACTGGAAAAACCATAGCCTTGACTAGACGGACCTTTGTTGACAAAGTAATCTCTCTTTCATTGTCTGTCTAGATTGGTCATAACTTTCCTTCTAAGGAGTAAGCATCTTTTAATTTTATGGCTGCAGTCACCATCTGCAGTGATTTTGGAGCCCCCAAAAATAAAGTCAGCCACTGTTTCCCCATCTATTTCCCATGAAGTGATGGGACCAGATGCCATGATCTTAGTTTTCTGAATGTTGAGGTTTAGGCCAACTTTTTCACTCTCCTCTTTCACTTTCATCAAGAGGCTCTTTAGTTCTTCTTCACTTTCTGCCACAAGGGTGGTGTCATCTGCATATCTGAAGTGATTGATATTTCTCCTGGCAATCTTGATTCCAGCCTGTGCTTCATCCAACATAGCGTTTCTCTTGATGTACTAAGTTAAATAGGCAGGGTGACAATATACAGCCTTGACATATACCTTTTCCTATTTGGAAACAGTCTGTTGGTCCATGTCCAGTTCTAACTGTTGCTTCCTGACCTGCATATAGGTTTCTCAAGAGGCAGGTCAGGTGGTCTGGTATTTCCATCTCTTTCAGAATTTTCCACAGTTTATTTTGATCCACACAGTCAAAGGCTTTGGCATAGTCAATAAAGCAGAAATAGATGTTTTCCTGGAACTCTCTTGCTTTTTGATGATCCAGTGGATGTTGGCAATTTGATCTCTGGTTCCTCTGCCTTTTCTAAAACCAGCTTGAACGTCTGGGAGTTCACGGTTCACGTGTTGCTGAAGCCTAGCTTGGAGAATTTTGAGCATTACTTTACTAGCGTGTGAGATGAGTGCAATTGTGTGGTAGTTTGAGCATTCTTTGGCATTGCTTTTCTTTGGGATTAGAATGAAAACTGACCTTTTCCAGTCCTGTGGCCACTGCTGAGTTTTCAAATTTGCTGGCATATTGAGTGCAGCACTTTCACAGCATCATCTTTTAGGATTTGAAATAGCTCAACTGGAATGCCGTCACCTCCACTAGCTTTGTTTGTAGTGATCCTTCTGAAGGCCACTTGACTTCACATTCCAGGGTGTCTGGCTCTAGGTGAGTGATCACACCATTGTGATTATCTTGGTCATGAAGATCTTTTTTGTACAGTTCTTCTGTGCATTCTTGCCACCTCTTTTTAACATCTTCTGCTTCTGTCAGGTCCATACCATTTCTGTCCTTTATCGAGCCCATCTTTGCATGAAATGTTCCCTTGGTATCTCTAGTTTTCTTGGAGATCTCTAGTCATTCCCATTCTATTGTTTTCCTCTGTTTCTTTGCATTGATCTCTGAGGAAGGCTTTCTTATCTCTCCTTGCTATTCTTTGGAACTCTGCATTCAGATGGTTACATCTTTCATTTTCTCTTTTTTTTTTTTTTTCCACTTCTCTTCTTTTCACAGCTATTTATAAGGCCTCCTCAGACAGCCATTTTGCTTTTTAGCATTTCTTTTTCTTGGGGATGGTTTTGATCCCTGTCTCCTGTACAATGTCATGAACCTCAGTCCATAGTTCATCAGGCACTGTATCTATCAGATCTAGGCCCTTAAATCTATTTCTCACTTTCACTGTATAATCATAAGGGATTTGATTTAGGTCATATCTGAATGGTTTAGTGGTTTCCCCATTTTCTTGAGTTTAAGTCTGAATTTGGCAATAAGGAGTTCATGATCTGAGCCACAGTCAGCTCTGGGTCTTGTTTTTGCTGAATGTATAGATCTTCTCCATCATTGGCTGCAAAGAATATAATAAATCTGATTTCGTTATTGACCACTGGTGATGTCATGTGTAGAGTCTTCTCTTGTGTTGTTGGAAGAGAGTGTTTGCTAGTGCAAACACTAGTGCGTTCTCTCAGCAAAATTCTAGTGGCCTTTGCTCTGCTTCCTTCTGTACTCAAGGCCAAATTTGCCTGTTAGTCCCGGTATTTCTTGACTTCCTACTTTTGCATTCCAGTCCCCTATAATAAAAAGGACATCTTTTGGGGGTGTTAGTTCTATAATACCCCCCAAAGATGTTAGGTCTTGTATGTCTTCATAGAACCATTCTACTTCAGCTTTTTCAGCATTACTGGTAGGGGCATAGACTTGGATTACTATGAAAGTGAAAGTGAAAGTGAAGTCACTCAGTCGTGCCCGACTCTTTGCGACCCCATGGACTATAGCCTACCAGGCTCCTCCCTCCATGGGATTCTCCAGGCAAGAGTACTGGAGTGGGTTGCCATTTCCTTCTCCAGGGGATCTTCCCGACCCAGGGATCGAACCTGGGTCTCCTGCATTCCAGGCAGATGCTTTAACCTCTGAGCCACGTTACTATAATATTGAATGATTTGCTTTGGAAATGAACAGAGATCACTCTGTCAGTCTTGAGATTGCATCCAATTACTGCATTTTGGACTCTTGTTGACTATGGCTACTCCATTTCTTCTAAGGGATTCTTGCCCACAGTAGTAGATATAATGGTCATCTGAGTTAAATTCACCCATTCCAGTCCATTTTAGTTCTCTGATTCCTGAAATGTTGATGTTCACTCTTGCCATCTCCTATTTGACCGCTTCCAATTTGCCTTGCTTCATGGACCTAGATTCCAGGTTCCTATGCAATATTGCTCTTTATAGCATTGGACTTTACTTCCATCACCAGTCACATCCAAAACTGGGTGTTTTGTTTTTGCTTTGGCTCCATCTCTTCATTCTTTCTGGAGTTATTTTTCTACTGATCTCCAGTAGCATATTGGGCACCTACTGACCTTGGGAGTTCATCTTTCAGTGTCCTATGTTTTTGCCTTTTCATTCTGTTCATGGGGTTCTCAAAGCAAGAATACTGAAGTAGTTTTCAATTCCCTTCTCCAGTGGACCACATATTGTCAGAGCTCTCCACCATGACCCATCTGTCTTGGGTGCCCTACATGGCATGGCTCATAGTTTCACTGAGTTAGACAAGGCTGTGGCCCATGTGATCAGATGGTTAGTTTTCTGTGATTGTGGTTTTCAGTCTGTCTGCCCTCTGATGGATGAGAATAAGAGGCTTATGGAAGCTTTCTGATGGGGTCCATACTCTAAATCTTTAACCCAGTTTTCTGTTGATGCGTGGGGTTTCCTCCCTGCTGTTTGACCTGAGACCAAACTATGGTGGAGGTAATGAAGATAATGGCGACCTCCTTCAAAAGGTCCCCTGCATTCATTGCCACACTCAGTGCCCCGAGCCTGCAGCAGGCCACTGCCAGCCCATGTCTCTGCCAGAGATTCCTGGACACTCGCAGGCGAGTCTGGTCTCTTGTGGGGTCCCTGCTCCTTTCTCCTGGGTCCTGGTGCATACAGGGTTTCGTTTGTGCCCTCCAGCATCTGTTTCCCCAGTCCTGTGTACTTTCTGTAATGAAATCCCACTGGCCTCCAAAATCAAATTCCCTGGGGGTTCTCAGTTCCTTTGCCAGATCCCTAGTTTGGGAAATCTGTTGTGGGCCCTAGAACTTTCTTAACAGTGCAAGAATTTCTCTGATATAATTGTTCTGTGGTTTGTGGGTCGTCTGCTCAGCTGCTCTATGGTGGAGTTAATGGCAACCTCCTCCAAGAGGGCTTATGCCGCAGCCTGTGTGACCAGGTAGCTGCACCCAGAGCCGCTGCCCCTTTGGTAGGCCACTGCTGACCTGTACCTATGCAAGAGACTCAAACACAAGCCTGGCTCAGTCTCTGTGGGGTCTCAGGATCCTGGTGCACCCAAGGTTTTGTTTGAGCCTTCTGAGCATCTCTGATGGGTTTGGGGTTTGATTCTAAACATGATTTTGCCCCTCCTACCATCTTACTGGGGTTTCTCCTTTGCCTTTAGACATGAGGTATTTTTTTGGGGGGGTTAGAAGGTGGGAATTCTTTGGGCTAGAAGACTCAGTATACTAAGATACCAATTCTTCCTAAATTTACCCATAAATTCAGTGTAATTTCTCTTTTTTGGGGGAGGGGGAGCTATCCTTGCACTTGATCTATCTGCTCAAGCTATACTAAGCACTATGTGGGTGGAATATAAAAATGTTTTAAGACAGTAGCCAGGAAATGGAAACAACTGAAATGTCCAATAACAGATGAATGAATAAAGATGATGTGGTATGTATATACACATATATACAATGGAATATTACTCAGCCATAAAAGGAACATAATTGGTCATTTGCAGAGATATGGATGGACCTAGAGTCTGTCATATAGAGTGAAGTAAGTCAGAAAGAGAAAAACAAATATCATTTATTAATGCATATACATGGAATCAGAGAAGACAATGGCACCCCACTCCAGTACTCTTGCTTGGAAAATCCCATGGACGGAAGAGCCTGGTGGGCTGCAGTCCATGTGGTCGCTAAGAGTCAGACATGACTGAGTGACTTCACTTTCACTTTTCACTTTGATGCATTGGAGAAGGAAATGGCAACCCACTCCAGTGTTCTTGCCTGGAGAATCCCAGGGACGGGGGAGCCTGGTGGGCTGCCGTCTATGGGGTCGCACAGAGTTGGACACTACTGAAGTAACTTAGCAGCAGCAGCATGGAATCTAGAAAAATGGTACAGATAAACCTATTTCCAGAGCAGGAATACAGATGCAGACACAGAGAATGGCCATGTCGACACAGATGGGTAAAGGGAGGGGGGAATGAACTGGGAGATTAGGACTAACATATATCCACTGCTGCTGCTGCTGCTGCTAAGTCACTTCAGTCGTGTCCGACTCCGTGCGACCCCATAGATGGCAGCCCACCAGGCTCCCCTGTCCCTACCATGTGCAAAATAGACAGTTAGTGGCAACCTGATGTATAGCACAGGGAAATTAGCTTGGTGATAATCTAGAGGGGTGGGATGGAGGGTGGCAGGGAGGTACAAGAGGGAGAGAATACATATATAAATAGTATAAACATACAGCTGATTCACTTTGTTGTACAGCAGAAACTAACACAACATTGTAAAGCAATTATTCTCAAAGAAAAACAAAAAAGATAAAGTATCTTTTAGTCCAGTAGAGTAGATAATGTATAACAAGTGAACACTGAAAATCAAAACTAACTGTTTTTTTTTACCCCCACAGACTCATGTGAATACACGAGAATAGATTCAAGAAAGAAACTTTACACACTAAGATATTAACCATTCAGCCTTTCCAGACCATTTAATCTCTTTTAAAAAAAAGTACTGAAGTGTAATTTACATACTTTCAAATTACCCATTTTGAAAGTATAATTCAACACCTTTTAGTAATTTACAGAGTTGTGCCACCAGTACCAAACATGGTTTCAAAACATTCCTTTTATCCAAATAAATTCTTTTGTGCCCTCTTAAAGTCACTCTGCATTCCCACCACCAGCCTCAGTGTTTTTGTCTATGTAGATTTGCCATTCCTGGATATTTTATGCAAACAGGGGTCAAAAATTATGGTTAAATTTTTAAGAAACTGTCAAGTCATAATGTTTTGATTATTATTAGCTTCATAATACCAGAGAAGGCAATGGCAACTCACTCCAGTACTCTTGCCTGGAAAATCCCATGGGCGGAGGAGCCTGGTGGGCTGCAGTCCATGGGGTCACTGAGGGTCGGACACGACTGAGCAACTTCAAGGTCACTTTTCACTTTCATGCACTGGAGAAGGAAATGGCAACCCACTCCAGTGTTCTTGCCTGGAGAATCCCAGGAACGGGGGAGCCTGGTGGGCTGCCATCTATGGGGTCACACAGAGTCGAACACGACTGAAGCGACTTAGCAGCAGAAGCAGCAGCTCTCTTAGTATATTGAGACTTATAGCCCAAAGCATTCCCACCCATCCAAAGAAGTGAATCAGTTACATGTTTATGCTATTTATAAGTGTATTCTCTCCCTCTTGTACCTCCCTGCCACCCTTCACCCCACTCCTCTAGATTATCCAGAGCACCAAGCTAGGCCCCCTGTGCTATACATCAGGCTGTCATTAACTGTCTACTTTACACGTGGCAGTGGATATATGTCAGTCCTGATCTCCCAGGTCATTCCCCCTTCCCCTTACCCATCTGTGTCCGCGTAGCCATTCTCGGTGTCTGCCTCCGTATTCCTGCTCTGGAATAGGAAATAGGTTGGTTCATCTGCACCATTTTTCTAGATTCCACGTATATGCATTAATAAATGATATTTGTTTTTCTCTTTCTGACTTACTCCACTCTATATGACAGACTCTAGGTCCATCCACATCACTGCAAATGGCCCAGTTATGTTCCTTTTATGACTGAGTAATATTCCATTGTGTGTGTGTGTATATATGCTGCTGCTAAGTCATTTCAGTCAGGTCCAACTCTGTGCGACCCCATAGACGACAGCCCACCAGGCTCCCCCGTCCCTGGGATTCTCCAGGCAAGAACACTGGAGTGGGTTGCCGTTTCCTTCTCCAATGCATGAAAGTGAAAAGTGAAAGTAAAGTCGCTCAGTCGTGTCCGACCCTCAGCAACCCCATGGACCACAGCCCACCAGGCTTCTTTGTCCATGGGATTTTCCAGGCAGGAGTGCTGGAGTGGGGTGCCATTGCCTTCTCCATGTATATGTATATATATATATATATATATATATATATATATATATATGACAATTGAATGGATAGAGATGATGTGGTGTATATATATATATATGTGTGTGTGTATATATATGTGTGTGTGTATATATGTGTATATATATGTGTGTGTGTATATATATATGTATACATATATATACACATATATATACACACACACCACATCATCTCTATCCATTCAATTGCCATTGGACATTTCAGTTGTTTCCATTTCCTGGCTACTGTCTTAAAAACAGTTTTGTATTCTACCCCCATAGTGCTTAGTATAGCTTGCACGAATAGATCAAACTTTTTAAATATTAGATTATGTAACTTGCTTATAATGAAATTTTGTAACACAGTATGACCTTCTTTGGTCTCTGTTTTCATTTAGTTAAAATAGAGTGATTTTGTAACTCTTCTTGTAGAGCATATTCATTTTTTTCTATATTAATTTTGTTATCACTATTTAACTACAAGTATGGTAACACCAGCTAGAGGATAAGCATAAAACATAATTATACTTCAATAAAGTCATTAAATCACATTAAACATGGTAAGCCCAACATATTTCAATTTAAATAATATATACAATCATTTGGAGAAGGCAACGGCACCCCACTCCAGTACTCTTGCCTGGAAAATCCCGTGGATAGAGGAGCCTGGTAGGCTGCAGTCCATGGGGTCTGCAAAGAGTCAGACAAGACTGAGTGACTTCACTTTCACTTTTCACTTTCATGTATTGGAGAAGGAAATGGCAACCCACTCCAGTGTTCTTGCCTGGCAAATCCCAGGGATGGCGGAGCCTGGTGGGCTGCCGTCTATAGGGTCGCACAGAGTCGAACACAACTGAAGCGACTTAGCAGCAGCAGCAGCAGCATACAATCATTTACTTAGTCATTGTTGGTTCCTTCTTGAAAGCCCAGGACTTTTTCTTTTTTTAAATAGGACCTCGTTCACGATCCCCAACAATTTTGGAAATGTCTCCACAGCTTATTCGAAAGAAATTAGAATGTGTAGACATAAATCAATATATACGGTAAGTTTTAATAAATTTGATTAATGTAGACATCTATGTTCATAGAATTTTGAACATATTGTCAATAGGCAATTGCTAAACAACTGAAAATTTGAAATTAAATGCTTAATATATTTTCAGTGCATTTGAATTTTTTGAAATATATAGCTTATATGTTAAATTTAGCAAATTTTTTATTAAGTCAGTTATAGAAGGACTTAAATATTTTCTGTAAGGACTTAATTTGTAGCCTGGTTAAGATGAGTTGAGCTATGGAAAAACCCCATCATACATGCTACTGTTATTTAATTAGATTGAATTTTCTTAGGAACCAAACAATAAGATTAATATAGGTAATTGTACAAGCACATTTATAAGTTTTATAAAGCACAAACACTTTCAAACCTAGCTTATAAATTAAAAAGAAAAAACCTACAAAATATTCTCATAGTTTCAAACACCAATTCCACAAACACCTCTTCAAATAGTACATCTAATTTATTTTTCTAAAATATTAGTGATTTAATAAATGGAGCCTAGTCCATGAAAAAATAATGGTTTATTCTTTCTGTTTCTGATATTTGATTTGATTCAGATCACTACTCTGTTGATAAGATTTTAAATTATTTGAGTGCTAAAGGTCATTCCAGAGTTCTCAAATGACTTATGTTTTCTTTTGATTTTTTTATATCAAGAAAAACAAATATTGAGCCTCTGCTGCAAACAGATGAGCTAAACCAGCAACAGGCAATGCAGAAGGCAGAGGAAGTCCACCAGTTTCGACAGTATCGGGCCAGACTCCTTAGCATTCGTGATATCGAGCAAGAAGAAAGGTTTAAAGAGAAAGATAAAGTGCTGGAAATGTATGGAGAAATGCGGGTGAGTGTATGAGGGCATACACGTGGATCACGGTTGACAGATTCTTTTGTAACATTAAAATGATATCATAGAATCACATTTTAACTAGATAGAAAGAAGTCTTGAAAAATCATTCCCAACTTCTCAGAAAATTGGCAAATTAATTATACATCTAATTTACTCATTCCCTGAAATCCCTCTTAAATACAGTACTAGAAACTTACCCACAAAAATGGGCAGAATGGGAGAGAAAACAACAGCAAAACAACTGTGAATTTGGAACGTAGCTGAAGGGAGATGGCATTAACAGATTTGAGGCAGCCAAATCCTCAACCAGCTGTACAAAAACTCTTAAGAGTGAACCTAGAGCCTGTCATACAAAGTGAAGTAAGTCAGAAAGAGAAAAACAAGTATTATATAGTGACACATATGTATCTGGAATCTAGAAAAATGGTATCGATGAACATATTTGCAGGGAAGGAACGCAGACACAGATGTAGAGAATGGACTGTGGACATGCTGGGGGAAGGAGAGAGTGGGAGGCATGGAGAAAATAACGTCAACATATATACACTGCCATGCGTAAAATAGATAGCTGGTGAGAAGCTGCTGCATAACCGAGGGAGCCCAGCCTGGTGGTTTGTGATAACCTAGAGAAGTGGGATGAGGGGAGGGGAGGGAGGCTCAGAAGGGAGGAGGTATATGTATTATTATGGTTGATTTGTGTCATAAGGCGGAAACCAACACAACATTATTAAGCAATTTTCTTCCAATTAAAAAATAAATTAAAAGATAAACAACAACAACAACAAAGAATCAGTCTAATTTGCTCCACAGAATCCCTCAAAAGCTCAGAAATTGGTGGCACCATCCACCTTAAGAAGTGAAGAGGAAGAAAAGAAGTGGTATTATTAGGAAGTTCCCCAAGTACAACTCAGACATTTTATCAGGGCTAGAGTAATGCACCCTACTCCAGCACTCTTGCCTAGAAAATCCCATGGACGGAGGAGCCTGGTAGGCTGCAGTCCATGGGGTCACGAAGAGTCAGACAGGACTGAGCGACTTCCCTTTCACTTTTCACTTTGATGCATTGGAGAAGGAAATGGCAACCCACTCCAGTGTTCTTGCCTGGAGAATCCCAGGGACGGGGGAGCCTGGTGGGCTGCCGTCCTTGGGGTCGCACAGAGTTGGACACGACTGAAGCGACTTAGCAGCAGCAGCAGCAGAGTATGTGTGGGGAGCTAGTCATCTACGGAGCACAGTTACTGTGAGAGACACGCTGGGCTGCATATATTATACAGATTGTATCTAAACTCATTTAAAGCAGCTAGTTGCTTTGGATGGAGGAGCCTGAAGGGCTGCAGTCCATGGGGTCGCTGAGGGTCGGACTCAACTGAGCGACTTCCCTTTCACTTTTCACTTTCATGCATTGGAGAGGGGAATGGCAACCCACTCCAGTGTTCTTGCCTGGAGAATCCCAGGGACGGGGGAGCCTGGTGGGCTGCCTTCTATGAGGTCGCACAGATTCGGACACGGCTGAAGCGACTTAGCAGCAGCAGCAGTTGCTTTGTCAAAATCTCTTTCTTTCTTCACTTTTCTCTTTATTTTTCTCCTACTCGTGCTTTTATTTACCATTCTGTAAAACCTCACGTGCTCTTTGTTATCTCATGTTTTATTCATTAATAAACATTTGAGATCATACCCTAACTTTCATCTTCCTTCAGTAAGTTCCTACATGATTCTATTGGCATGAGGAAAGGGAGGGTAGTGTTTTGTTTTTTGGGTTTTTTTTCTGGAACCTTAATAAGGCTCTACCCGTGGATCTTATTTACTTGGGTGCTGTTTTTGTTTATGCTGTTGTTTTTGTCGTTTCATTTTGTTTCATTTTGGAATAGGACTCCTTAGACGAAGCCCGGCAGAAGATCTTTAACATCCGGGAAGAATATAGGAACAAATTACTGGAAGCTGAGCGCCTAAAGCTGGAGGCTCAGGCTGCGGAGGAAGCCGCGAGCAGAGTGGAGCCAGAAAAGAAGGTCCCAGCTCCCGACACACACAAAAAAAAGAAAGAGAAGAAAAAGTGACCAGGACATGCCCAACACCACCTTTCTTCTTGAGAAGAAAACCTATTTTTCATTATCTCTAAGTTTGCCTGTTGATAAAAATAAGAGGTTAGGTCAATTGAAAAATAGACATTTTCCCACCTTAGACGTAGTTTCTGTGTTTTGATGTTAATTTATTGGTTTTTCCCAGAAAGATATTGTTTGAGTTTAAAATTTTCTAATTTCAATAAAAAATAGTCTCAGAATATTTGGAATGTAATAAAATGTATGTGTCTCACCCTGACTTGCTTCATTTTGAGTTAGTACTAGAATAGGCTTGTAATGTCTTTGAAAAATTCAACAATGAGAAAAATGGCTATTGTTTTTCTGTAATTGTAAAGACTTTCAAATAGAAAATTTTTTTAAATATGATTTGAAATCATTGAATAGGATGGAGATGACAATATATGAGTCTAGATGCAAGCATGAAAAAGCACACTCAAAAAAGAAAGAAAGAAACTCACCAAATAAATGAAACTTTAAAAGAAACTGTTTCAATAAAACTATTTGCTTCAGACTTGTACCTTTTTTAAAATCTTTCAAAGCAGAACATCAACAAACCTCCTTTATTGGACAAGAACATTTGTGGGTTAAACACAAACTCAGAGTGTTAGGAGTTTGGACACTTAATAATGAGTCAGAGGAACCCAGGCATAGAGAATGTGATCACACTCATCTCTTGTTCTGTGTACCAGCATTGCAGATTTTGTAACACAGAACATGTTCTTGTATGCTAGTTTCCAAAAAATAGTGAATGCCTTAACTGAGACACGCTAGAAACTGACTTTCCCAAATACACATTTCCAATTCATGACTTTCTGTGATAAAAGACTCCCACAGTATTTTTGAACCAGTCGAAATTGTTCCACTTCAATGCCTGTCTGCTCAGTTGCCCAGTCATGTCCAGCTCTTTGCGATCCCGTGGACAGTAGCTCGTCAGGCTCCTCTGTCAATGGGATTTCCCAGGCAAGAATACTAGAGTGGGTTGCGTTTCCTTCTCCATGGGATCTTCCCAACCCAAGGATTGAACCTGGGTCTCCTGGGTTATGGGTAGCTTCTTTACCTCTGAGCCACCAAGGAAGCCCTTCCACCTCAATAGATGGTTTTATATTTTTCATTTAAGTATTATTAAAAATGTAATTCTTTATACATATATGTATATGTATACAGAATACATATAATTCTGTATACAAGTAATTTTTATACATATGTATTGGAAATTTACTTAATTAAATATGCAAGTACATGTATGTTTTCTCTATTACTCTTTGCCTACACTTCCTTTTATAGCCCTATGATCTACCAATCTTCCCTCCCAAATAATCTATGGGAACAATCTAGTGTGGATATTACCATATTTTTGACTCATCTCCTATAATTATATATCAATATTTTATGTTATATTATGGCTTGTTTTATAAATTGACATTTTATTATACATTTAAAATCTTGATTTTTCTCACTAGGTAATAAAAAATCTAGTCAAAAGTAATGTATTATTTTTTAATTGCTGTGCAATATTCCATAGTATGGTCTTCCCTGGTAACTCAGACTATAAAGAATCCACCTGCAACGCAGGAGACCTGGGTTCGATCCCTGGGTTGGGAAGATCTCTTGGAGGAGGCCATGGCAACCCACTCCAGTATTCTTGCCTGGGAAATCACCAGACAGAGGAGCCTGGCAGGCTACAGTCTGGGTCATAAAGGGTCAGACACAACTGAGTGACCAGGCACAGCACAGCACATTCCACAGCATAAATATACCATAATTTAACCAGTTAATTACTTTGTTTTTAGATATTTGCTATACAAGCTATCTATTGGAAAATGTGTATGTATGGGTATGGATCAGGATATTCATGTTGACCGTTAAACAGCACAGGTTTGAACTGTACAGGCATACTTACACAAAATATCATTTTTTAATATATTTGAAAAAATTTTTGGAGATTTGCAATAATTTAAAAAGTTCACAGATGAACTATGTAGCCTAGAAATTAAAAAAAAAAGATTAAAAGTCCGATATGTCATGAGTGCATAAAATACATGTAGATCCTAATCTGTTTTATCATTTACTACCATGAAAATGTCACAAATCCATTATAAAAAGCTACAATGTATCAAAGCAAACACATGAAGATCATATGTGGTACCGTCAACAATCAAGAGAAATATAAACAAACATAAAGAGGTAGCATTAAATCACAACTCAGTAAAATTATCTGCAGTATTTACTGTAATAATTTTGAAGCCACTCCAGTATTCATGCTTGGAGAAGCCCATGAATACGGGAGCTTGACAGGCTACAGTCCACAGGGTCACACCAATTCAGACACGACTGGAACAACTTAGCACCCACCCAAGTGTTATAAATACCTGCTTAAAATGCCATGCGATGCTAATCATCTCCCTGTGAACAATCACCTCTCCAGTAAAATGCGTATGGCAGTAAAAGAATGATCTCCTGTGGTAGTCAACTATTTTTCACTGTGTTCAGTGCAATACTGAAAATCTTGAGTAACACCAGGGGACCCATATGAAGGATCACAGATGATGCTGAAAGTGTTCCCAAGACACAGAGAAAAGTCCTGACATGACAAGAAAAAGTTGAATTTCTTGATAGGTGCTGTAGATTGAGGTCTGCTTCTGCGATTGCCCAATGTTTCAAGATAAATAAATCTAGCATAAGGACCATAGTAGAAAAAGAAAAGGAAATCATGAGGCCATCACTGGAACTATGCCAGCAGGTGGGAAAACTTTGCACTTTGTGAGAAATACAAAATTTTATCTTGTATTGAAAGTGTAGCTTTTTTGTGGGCACAGGATTGCTCTAAGGCATATCTATGCACTCTAATATTATTCAAGAAAAAGCAAAATCATTAAGTGACAACTTAAAGCAAAAGGAAGGTGAAGGATCTAAAGCTAGAGAATTTTAATGCCAGCAAAAAAATGGTTTGATAATTTTTAGAAAGAGATTTGGCCTAACAAATGTCAAGATTACAGGAGAAGCAGCTCCTGCTGACTGAGAGGCAGCAGACAATTTCCCAAAAGCCATTAAGAAAATAATGAGAAAGGGTATCTTTCTGAACAGGAATAATATTTCTGAAAGAGTATCCTACTGAACAGGCTTTTAATGCAGACAAAAGTGCCTATTCTAGAAAAAAAAAAATAAATAAATAAAGCCACAAAGGACATTTACTAGTAAGGAAGAGAAGCAAGTGCCAAGCTTTAAAGTAGGAAGGAACAGGCTAACACTATCGTTCTGTGCAAATACAGTCAGGTTTATGATCAGAACAACCCTTAACAATAAAGCTGCTAACTTGTAAGTCTTGAAATGAAAAGATCAGCACCAGTTGCCAGTCTTGATTGTACCACAGGAAGGTCTGGACAACGGAACCCATTCTCTGCATTGGTCAGTCAGGAAATACCTTGCCAGTTAGTGGCTGCCTTTTAAAGTTCTTTTCATATTGGACAATGATCCTGGCCACCCAGAATCCCTTGAGCTTAGCATGGAAGAGGTACAAATGGCCTACTTGCCCCTAAACACAACAGCTCTACTGCTGCCTCTAGATCAGAGGGTCATAATGTAACAGAAGAAGAGCAGTGCTAATACCATGTTGAAACTCCATTCCTCATTCTTGAGCCCTAATTATTCTATTACTTTAACCCTGCGTGTCAAACATTAGAGGATTGTTGGGCATGCATGCATGCTAAGTCACTTCAGTCATGCCCAACTCTTTGCAACCCTATGGACTCCTATGAAGCCTACCAGGCTCCTCTGTCCATAGGATTCTCCAGGCAGGAATACTGGAGTGGGTTGCCATTTTCCCTCCTCCAGGGGATCTTCCTGACTCAGGGATCAAACCTATGTTTCTTACATCTCCTGCATTGGCAGATGGGTTCTTTACCACTAACACCACATGGGAAACCCCAGAGAAATGTTGCTTGTGCCCAAATAGCTCATTAAATTCTGAGAAGAAGTTCCCATCCCATTGTCCTTATTAGTTACATGGTGTAGATAAGCTCACTTTCAGCCTAGAAACCTTACAAGTAAGTAGAGAAAAGAATGGTAAAGTAAAAATAACTGCTAACACCTCATTTAGCAGGAGCCTTGTGATCCTGCCTATATGAGCAAGTAGAACCAACAAATGTTATGCTTCCCTTGGAGGACAAGTGACTCCCCAAACCCTACAATCTGCCTTTACCCTTTAATCTTGAACCTTCCCACTTCCCCTTTCCCCTTAGCATAAAAGGAACCTGAATCTACTCCAAGTGAAGGTGGCTCTTTAAGACGTTATTTCGCCATCCTCTCAGATTGCTGACTTTTCAAATAAAGTCACTATGTCTTGCCCCAGTACCTTGTCTCTCAACTTATTGGCCTGTCATGAAGCGAGTAGTACTAACTTAGACTTGGTAACAATAAGGAACTTTAAGATTTATTATGCACAGAACACTAGGGAAAGGATTATTAATGCTATGGAAAAGAATACCAATTAAGGAACATTATGAAAGTCTGGAAAAAATTACACCATTGAATATGCCATCATTGTTATAGGGAAAGGCTGTGATACCCAATGCAACAAATTTCTACTGGAGAAAACTATGTCCAGATCCAGGAGGTGTGCCTGACTCCACAGGATTTACTGTGGCGTCAATCAAGAAAATCTTGAAATTGTGGATATGGCAAAAAAAAGAAAAGCAAAGTGGTGGAGTAGAGTGAAGGGTCCGAAGATAAGAATCTTGGAGAAACTCTGAAGCTAATAGACAACACACCAGAGGAACTGAGAGACGATAACTTGAAGGAGATGAGAGCTTCCAAACCTGTGCCAGATGAGGAAGAAGACAGAGAAGCAGTGCTGGAAAATAGATAGACATTAGACAAGCTGAAAGTAAAAGACGCTTGCTCTTTGAAAGAGAAGCTATGACTAATCTAGACAGCATATTAAAAAGCAGAGACATTACTTCACCAACAAGGGTCCATCAAGTCAAAGGTATGGGTTTTCCAGCAGTCATGTATCAGTGTAAGAGTTGGACCGTCAAGAAGGCTGAGCGCCGAAGAATTGATGGTTTTGAACTGTGGTGTTGGAAAAGACTCTTGAGAGTCCCTTGGACTGTAAGGAGATCCAACCAGTCCATCCTAAAGGAAATCAGTACTGAATATTAATTGGAAGGGCTGATGCTGAAGCTAAAACTCTAATACTTTGGCGCCCGGATGTGAACTGACTCATTGGGAAAGACCCTTAAGCTGGGAAAGATTGAAGGCAGGATAAGAAGGGGATGACAGAGGATGAAATGGTTGGATGGCATCACTGACTCAATGGACATGAGTCTGCGTGAACTCTGGAAGTTGGTGAGGGACAGAGAAGCCTGGCATGCTGCAGTCCATGGGGTTGCAAAGAGTCGGACATAACTGAGTGCCTGAACTGAACTGAAATGAGACAATCTGGTGGAAGGTCTCCAATTATTCAAGATGGCTTCTGATTTATTTTACAACGTGGACCTTTCTATAATAACAGCCACTGAAACTAGCGGGAACAGTGGAAGAAGGATTGGAACCATAAAGAAGTTTTTAAAGGGATGAAAAAGCAAAAAGTCAGAAAAATTATGATGTATTTCTGTAACGCTACACCGAGTGTGCCTGCTTCCCCTCCTCTTCTTCCTCCTTCCTTTCCACCTTCTCCACCTCTGCCACCTTTGACACAAGACCAATCTTTCCCCTTCCTTCTCCTCAGACTGCTCATTGCGAAGATGATGAGGATGAAGACCTTTGTGATAATCTACTTCTACTTAATGGGTAGAGGTTGGTGCCCTTAACCCCCACATTGTTCAAGGCTCAGTTGTAGTAAGTTATCTTCAAGTTAGATGAAATTCACCTGCAAGCATATCTGGTCCTTATAAATTAAATATGTATCTTTAATCATCAATCACTTTTGTCAAATATTTTTTATTGCTGTCATTTGTTTGATTTTTTAAATTTTCTTTGCCTTTGTTCTTCCTTGTTCTCTACTTCTCTGATATATTTTTAAACCTATTACTTTTCTGAGCTTTTCTGTTTTTTTTTCTATTTCTGATTTCTCCAAAGCTCTGAAACTTAAAAACTTTTTACTATGCAACACTTTTCTTCCGATTAATGAACACTTGTCTGGTATGTTCTTATTTTCTATCTAAACATAATTTGCTTCACTTTCCTCTCATTACCTTTAATAACTTATATGGCATTAGACAGATTTTACTCACTATTTTAAAAAGATTTGTTCTTATGAAATGCTAATAAAAGTAGCCCATGTATGATGAATAGTAAAGAATAACTTACCCAGCTTAATGGATGAAGGATACCCTCCCCTATTGTAATAATCAAATATGGCCTTTCATCCAGCCATATTTCTCTGTCTCAAAGATAATCTTGGTTCATGAAAGTTTTTTGTTTTGGCTTGGTTCGGTTTTTGCCAATACACCTCTGTTGCCTAATTCTCTGTAAACCTTGGTTTTCAAGGTAGAACTCTCATGTTTAGATATTTCATTTTGCTGCTATGGTACTCTGGATCCCCCACCATTGTGCGTTGTTGATTGAGATGTAAATTGATACAACCACTATGGAAAACATTCTGGAGGTTCTGCCAAAAAATTAAAAATTAAACTACCATGGTATCCAATAAGCTACCTCGGAGGTATATATCCTCCCCCAAAAAACGCAAAATCACAATCTCAAAGAGATATCTGCATCTCCCTTGTTCACTGACGTATTATTCATAATATCTAAAATAAGGAAACAACTGAAGTGTTCATAAACAGATGGATAGATAAAGGACAGATAGATACAAGGACATGCAGATAAAGAAAATACATGTAATAGGTATATTTCAGCCATTAAAGAAAGGGAAATTCTACCATTTGTGAAAACATGAACCTAGAAGACATTATGCTAGACATAGCAAGGCAAATAAATACTGCAAAATCTTACTCACATGTGGAATATAAAATGGCCAAACTCATAGAATCAGAAAGTAAAACTGTGGTTACCAGGTGCTGGGAGGCAAAAGATAAAAAAAAAAGGAAGGTGTTGATCAAAAGGATATAAATTTTAATTATAACATGAATATGTTCTGGGGAATCTAATGTATAGATGGTGACTATAGTTAATAATATTGGATTGCCTACTTGAACTTTACTAAGAGATAAGAGAATAAATCTTAAGTGTTTTCACCAAACAACAAAAAAACAAAGGTAACCATGTGAGGTGATGGATACATGAATTAACTTGATTGTGGTTATCATTTCATTTCACTATATGTGAACATATATATAATCATCATAAATGACAGGGAGATAAAATGCACTAATGTGATGGTCTTAAATAATACTCAAACTGTGAATACTATTTGAATGAAGATTCCAACAAGTCCACATGGTATACTGTTAACTTTAAATCTTTAAATAAAAAATAAAACAAAGATAATAAGTTATTACTGAAATTAAATAATAAAAATAATTCAATTAATCAAAAAATATATTTTAAAACTGGTAAGAACAGAGAATAAATGGCAAGATGGTAGTTTAAACAGAGTATTTTTAATAAATAAAAATAATTACACAGCCTAATCTTTAAAATAAAAGAAAACCAAAACCAAAATATTTTGTAATAAGATATGAATATCAATGTATAAATGCTTGGAGAGACTACACTAGAAATATATGGTACATGGGACACTCCTTACTGATGTTCATACCTATACTTGAAGTCACTGAAAATGCAACCGTTACAACTGCAGACTTATGTACAGATAGTTTGTAACTGTGACTCAAATATTTGAAATGAGGTTGCCATTAGTGACACGGTTTCCTTAACAGTGAATAACCCTGTTCAAAGATAACAATGTTTCTGTTCAGTTCAGTCCCTCAGTCATGTTCGACTCTGCCACCCCATGAATCGCAGCACACCAGGCCTCCCTGCCCATCACCATCTCCCGGAGTTCACTCAGACTCACGTCCATTGAGTGGGTGATGCCATCCAGCCATCTCATCCTCTGTCATCCTCTTCTCCTCCTGCCCTCAATCCTTCCCAGCATCAGAGTCTTTTCCAATGAGTCAACTCTGAGCATGAGGTGGCCAAAGTGTTGGAGTTTCAGCTTTAGCATCATGCCTTCTAAAGAAATCCCAGGGTTGATCTCCTTCAGAATGGACTGGTTGGATCTCCTTGCAGTCCAAGGGACTCTCAAGAGTCTTCTCCAACACCACACTTCAAAAGCATCAATTCTTTGGTGCTCAGCTTTCTTCACAGTCCAACTCTCATATCCATACATGACCACAGGAAAAACCATAGCCTTGACTAGACGGATCTTTATTGGCAAAGTAATGTCTCTGCTTTTGAATATGCTATCTAGATTGGTCCTAACTTTTTTTCCCAAGGAGTAAGCATCTTTTAATTTCATGGCTGCAGTCACCATCTGTGGTGATTTTGGAGCCCCCAAAAACTAAAGTCTGACACTGTTTCCACTGTTTCCCCATCTATTTCCCATGAAGTGATGGGACCAGATGCCAAGATCTTCATTTTCTGAATGTCGAGCTTTAAACCAACTTTTTCACTCTCCTCTTTCACTTTCATCAAGAGGCTTTTTCTGCCCTTATTGTGTACAATGATTGTATTCCTGAAATTCACTAAAGTTCACTGAAGAGTGAACTTCATACCTGCACAAATTATACTCAGGTTTTTCATATCTTACCAAGTTACGTTCTTGGTTTACCAATTTGCCTTTAGACTACATGAATGTTGGACCATTCAAATAGTTTATAGGAGGAAAGGTAATTCTTTGTTCCATGAAACTCTCTAAAAATTTGAAAGATGTCTAACATCCTTTGCTTTGGGACCATCTGAAATGCCCTCCACCCTCTGGTATTTCCTAAATATTCTCTAGAGGTGGTGTTTTCCATACTGAGATCACCCTCATGTAGAAAAACAGTGCAGATGGCCAGGAAGCTAAAGACAGTTATATCTGTGGATCATAGTTAACAAATAACTCTCTAAGAATACATGTGCCTTGTGCTCAGTCATGTCTGACTCTTTCCCCATGGACTGTAGCCTGCCAGACTCTTCTGTCTGTGGAACTCTCCAGGCCAGAGTGCTGGATTGGGTAGCCTTTCCCTTCTCCAGGGGGTCTTCCTAACCCAGGGGTCAAGCCAGGTCTCCTACGTCACCTGCATTGCAGGATTCTTTACCTGCTGAGCCATCAGGGGCATACAAACATGTTCCAAAGTGTTGACTGAGTTAACCAGGGTAGAGTTATTAATATAAGGCGTATCATAGCTCCTACAGTCCCTAGGCTGTTGTCTTTGATAAAGTATATGGTTTACCATTTAATCTCTTCCTCCTTAGTTTCCTACTATCTACCTCTTTACAACCAACCCATCCCCTACCAAATACTTCAAGGTCAACAAACTCTTCCTTTCTCAGGGTCTCTTGTAAAGGCAGAAAAGACAGCTTTAGTTTTCCTCTTCAGCAGTCATAGGCCTGCCTCTGAGTCTATAGTTATTACCCCCAAAGTTCAACTCTGAGTCAATGGTTATAATCCCCAGGGTGCAATTCAGGTGATAATGAAACATCGTTACAAAAGCAATTTAACTCCTCAGTGCCTCCAACACCTCCACTGAAAAATAGAATTGTGATTTTTCCATTTGCAAAATCAAAGTGTCCGCTAAAGTGTTATTTGAAATGTAACAAAAGATAGCCTTCATTTAAATGGGTCAGAAAATTGCTAACTTCAAAAAACTTTTAACTGCCTTCTAGAAATCAAGTTTCCAAAACAATAAAACATTGATTTTTAGTCTCAAGCTCCCTGTTAATATAAACTATTTGCACATTGAAGATATATTCTGCATGTGAAATTCTGCATATAGCCTGATATAGTAACTGATATTTACCTTGTGTCTCTTCATTCAAAAGAAATCCTTGCATCCACTGACTCTTGAAAAAGGAAAAACAGGGGGAGATGTGGCAGGAAGAGCCAGGCAGTAATGAACCTTACCCCAAAGGAGAAACACTGATACCACGCTTAACCCCTAGCTTGGACCATATCTCGGGTGGGATTATTTATACCAGCCTAATGAAAACCTTCAAAGACCTTTACAGAACATTTCTGAAATTGACATTATAAAAGAACTTTATTTCAAAAAGATCATTATAATAATTTTTGTCTGTGGTGGTTGTGTGGTTTAGTTGCTACATCATATCTGACTCTTGCTACCCCATGACCTGTAGCCCACCAGGCTCCTCTGTCCATGGGATTCTCCAGGCAAGAATCCTGGAGTGGGTTGCCATTCCCTTCTCCAGGGGATCTTCCCAACCCAGGAATCAGACCCAGGTCTCCCACATTACAGGTGAATTCTTTACTGACTGAGCCTCCATTCACTGTATTTTTTGTCTACTCAATTATAAAACAGATTTTATTCATCTTAATTTAGATAAAATAGTTTCTAGCCACAGGTGTGTTTTCTTGTAAGAGCTTCATTACATATGGAAGGTTTTGCAAGTGCCTGGAACTTAAGGCTAACATCCTTGGTTTTGGTATGAGCACAGATGGCATCATCACCACATGAATGATATGATTTGCTTTGAAATGAACCTGTATAATCACTCTACCATGTATATGGTATGTGTATATATGTAATATACATAGGTACATATATTCAACCTGTAACTTTAAACAGTTCTCTTTGAACAATTCTTTAAACAAAAGTGAAGTCGCTCAGTTGTGTCTGACTCTTTGCAACCCCGTGGACTGTAGCCTACCAGGTTCCTCTGTCCATGGGATTTTCCAGGCAATAGTACTGGAGTGGATTGTCATTTCCTTCTCCAGGGGATCTTCCGGACCCAAGGATCGAACTCAGGTCTCCTGCATTGCAGACAGACGCTTTACTGCCTGAGCCACCAGGGAAGTCCTTAAACGATTCTAACTTTATTCAAATAAGCTCAACACTTCTAATACACTTTGTAAATTATAAAAATTCACTAACCTGTAAATCACTTTCCTATCTGGTATATAATATAATGACCATCTTTATTTTCAATGTTTATCAAACTGTTGATTCAGAATCACCAATTCAGATAGCACATGGTTGTCTCTTTCATTCACTGTAGGTGGTTGATATATTTAGACTGGCACAAAAGAACTCATAAAAAATGATGTTTGCTATAGTGAAAACTATATCAAATTAATGTAAGTAAGTAAGTGGTAGTTGGTCGCTCAGTTGTGTCCCACTCTTTGTGATCCTGTGCACTGTAGCCTGCCAAGTGACTCTGTCTATGGTATTCTCCAGGCTAGAATATTGGAGTGAGTTTCCATTCCCTTCTCCAGGATACCTTCCAGACACAGGGATTGAACCCAAGTCTCTCACACTGCAGGCAGATTCTTTACCGCCTGAGCCACAGGAAAGAGGATCTTCCCAGCCCAGGGATCCAACCCAGTTCTCCCGCACTGCAGGTGGATTCTTTACCAACTGAGCCACCAGGGAAGCCCTCAAATTATGTTACGTAGTAAAGACTTCCCTGGTGGTTCAGTGGCTAAGATTCTGAACTCCCAATGCAGGGGGACCAGGTTCCATCCCTGGTCAGGGAACTAGATCCTGGATACTGCAATTAAAGATCCTGCATGCTGCGGCTAAGACCTGCCACAGACAAATAAATCAATATTTATGACCTTCCCTGATAGCTCAGTTGGTAAAGAATCTGCCTGCAATGCAGGAGACCACAGTTTGATTCCTGGGTCAGGAAGATCTGCTAGAGAAGGGATAGGCTACCCACTCCAGTGTCTTTGGGCTTCCCTTCTGCTCAGCTGGTAAAAAATCCACCTGCAATATGGAAGACCTAGGTTTGCTCCCTGGGTTCAGAAGATCCCCTGGAAAAGGGAAAGGCTACCCACTCCAGTGTTGTGGCCTGGAGAATTCCATGGACATAGTCCATGGGGTCACAAAGAGTCCGATGCAACTGAGCAAATTTCACTCACTAAAGGCTTATCAGTTAATCTTTAAAAGGTTAACTAATATATACCATGATTGTAGCTCTTGGGTGAAATTGGGCTATGTTAGTTAACATATTTATACCATTTTATGGATTTGAAAAATATTTTACATGCTGCTTTCACCAAGAAGATTAGGTCAAACTTGTGCAAATGGTCAAAGTTATATTAAATACAACTTCATCAAAGACTATTCCATTGATTAATAAAAATCATGATTATATATTTTTCTTTCAAAGACCTTTGAAGTTTTCATGTATTTCTCCATGAACTCAGCTAACTTTTAACTCATTGCTTCTAAAGGAGCATGTGCCCAAAGTCTGCATATTTTTACATTAAGATGTATGGAAAACAACCTTTGGCAAATAGACTTAAACTTTGCTTAAGTTTGTATAAGGACCCTCATTTCCATGGCAAATCATTGGAAGTCATCAAATTTTTAAAGTAACACTCTATGAAAATAGTTTTTAGAATAGTCAACTTGAAATCTAAAGACACTTTCCAATTTATGATCCATTCAGACTTCTATTTATTCTTCCTTTTCCATTTATCAACATTTTAGTCGTCCCTGGCAAAGAAGAAGAAAGCAATAGAAAACCAAACAGTTTCATGTGTGGTTTACAGAAATGATTTAAAAATTTCCTGAAGGTAACTAAAGATTCCTCATGAGAAGCTCATCTATCATCTGCACATTTCAATAACCCTGGCCCTTCAGTACCCTGGATACTTCCAGTCTGGCTAATGAACTTGATCTCGTCAGCTGTCTCATTACTATTTAACTAGTTTGTCACATTAGAATAATTTATAATGCATTGTATGAAGACTTTTTCTGTTATGTAATGGTTTATAGTCTACTTGAGTGTCAGGGCCTCATTAAAATTGTCATATCTTATGCATCTTAATTATCCTCAGTTTATAGCACAGAACTGCACAGAGTAGGCTCTCAGTAGATTATATTGAATAGATTTGTATTATCTGGGTTATTAAGCTGATGTGAAAATAGGCTTATATAAATGCTTATGATCATTTTCAAAAATGTATTGGCCTTCAAGTGAAAATATTGAAAAATACGATCTACAGAGCTTTAAAAAAGGATTTACACCACTAAGAGACTGTGATAACACCAGATGGCAGGTTGTCAACAATGGTATTTTGCAATGTTCACAGGAGACATGTATCATAGTCTAGTTGAGACAGCTTCATTCTCCAGATAGGATCTTAAATTATATACCATTAAAGCAACCAGAGAGCTCAGATCCATGCAACTGAAATGAGAACATTCCAGTCTGATGACAGCATATACCTTTTACTGATGACTTTGGCTAGAAGAGCATCCCTTTACTCGATTTTTGGCCCTTTCCCTCACACAACTCTGTCAACTAAAAAAGATGTACAACTTGAGAGCTGTGAATTAAGTTTTATTTGGGGCAAAATGAGGACTGTAGCCCAGGAGACAGCACCTCAGATAGCTAGGAGAGACTGCTCCAAAGAGACAGAGCTCTTGGTTGTGCTAAGTCACTTCAGTCATGTCCAACTCTGTGCGACCCTATGGATTGTAGCCTGCCAGGCTCCTCTATCCACGGGATTCTCCAGGCAAGAATACTGGAGTGGGTTCCCATTTCCTCCTCTGGGGGGTCTTCCAACACAGAGAGAGAACCTCTATCTCATGCCTCTACATTGGCAGGTGGGTTCTTTACCACTGGTGCCACCTGGCAGTGCTCTTGGCAAGTGCCAATTCGTAGTTGACAACTCTAATATACAAGTATATACAAGTGTGAATCACAGGATAAGCAGTGAATGAAAGGGGAAGAATGGGAGACACACCCATCACTGTATCATAGCAACTCTGAAATTCCTCTGGGTAGACTTGTGAAGCCTCCACCAAACAGTGCAGAAGATCCTTGATCAAGTCTGATTTTGCACTTTAGGAACACCTATCTGTTCATTTGAGCTCCAAGGTCTCTGAATTTCTTCTTGTCTACTATAGTCTTTAGCTATATCTGAAGTAGCTGCTTGAAAGTATGTCCTTCTTGAAAACTGACCAGTGTTTGTATCCTGGTTCCTCAAAACTCCTATAGATATTTTGTAAGTAGGTATAAATTATTGAGAATAGAATAATTGTGGCCATAATAAAAATAGAAAAAGGCAGTAAAATAAGAGATAGCAATAGTTTCCACTCTTATCTTCCTAGGAGCCTGTGGATACTATAATGTACATTTAATTTCTTGTTCCTGCCTGCCCCAAATCTCCTCTATTGGTGTTTGTGTGTGTGTGTGTGTGTGCATGTGTGTGTTAGCATCAATAAAAAAGCTAAAGCTGAGTCATGAGCATCTTGAAGGACTGTCCATTATATTAGTATCTGCTACCTCACTTGGTACCTTTTCTGGTCTGGGTTTTTCTTCAGAACTATGAGCTATTCAAATATCACTCCAGCGATTTTCTTCTTAAGTTAACCAGAGTTTGTTTCTGTTATACATAACTGAAGGACGATAACTCATACACTTAAAGCTCATTTGGGGTTCTACTCTCTGAATTAGCTAGATTCTGAAATTTAGAAGATACACTTTAGAAGTTTTTAAAAAACAATGACTTACATTCCAGAGTAAGGGTTCTTTAGCCTGGGGACTTTGGATGGACTTTAGGTGACTCCTGAGCCTCTTGCAATTATATGTATTTTCCTTAGATGAAATCTACAACTTCATCAGATTATTAAAGAAGCCTATATCCCATAAAATTCTAACAACTACTGCTCTAGAAATTCACTTGCAGTTTTCAATTAGCATAAGGGATAGTAAAATAATTAAATATGTTCTTTTAGTGCAAACTATTTTTTCTTTAAAGAATGGCTTTATATCTAGGCAACTTGGAGACATTCATTTGGAAGCAAAGCTATTCAATATTAGAATGGGTCTGCACTAGGTATCATGAAAGTGCCTTCTCTGGAGGTTCTTAAATATAGTGTAAATTGTTTAGCTTAAATGTATCTTCCTTATAAAGATTTGAGTTGGACATCTTGTGAATTTTTAAACTTTTCCAACCCTAATTTTATAAGATTCTGTCTTTCAAAAAAAAAAAAAAGAATGACATCTAATACAAAATACTATATGATGTCAGAGCTGTTATAAAAGAAGGAAATAAGAGCAAAGAGATTTAACTGGAAGATGTTCAATTATGACATAGTGCTGGAGACTCTTCCCACAGCAGAATTATCATGTGGGAAGGAAAATAACTGGATTGTGTACAGATTCATTGGCAGGACCTAATACATTCATCCAAATGTTGCACTTGAAAATGTCAACATGATTTATTTTTTCAGCAAACAGATCTCTTTATTTTCATAAAAGCATTAATCAGGTTCAAAAACAATGGCAAGAAAAATAAGAGGGTTTCAATTTGAGAGAAAGAGTGCTGATTCAAATACTCATCTTGGTGGGCTTTGGTGTTATTGCAAATCTGGTGGGATAATTAATTAAAAGATGTTTCATCTCCAGGCAGCTCTCAGTAGAACCCGGCATCTATCTCAGTGTGCACAGCCGTCTTGTTTCACTAGTTAAAGACAGAACACGAAGAAAACTGCATGTGGTTTACACTGCCAGGGGAATTTGGAAGATCAGTATACTTATTCAAATTGGAATTTAGCCCAGACTCTATTTTTGTCAAAGGAAAAAGAGAAAAGAATAAAAGTTTGAGCATTTTAATAAAGCACAAGAACATTGGTTGATTGGGGATAGGGTACATGTTTTCCAAACTCTGAGATGTCTATTTAATTCTGCATAAAGCTCAAAGTGTTGCTCTTGACACACCAGCATCTTTTTTTATTTAAATAAGCAGTTGTTTATCTATTTGCTTTTTAAAATATCTATTTGATAGACACTGACTTACAGTCTTATCCTTGGTCTTCCCCCACTAAGCTGACCCATAAAATCTGGAAATGATGGCAGAGACAACCAAAGCAGACTTCTGGAGTACTGTAGGAGAGTGAGCTGGTTTGGGATGCCAGGACTGCAGGAAGAGCACAGAAGCAGGGCCATAGTTCTCCTCCCCACACAACAAAGAAACCACCCCTGATGGCTCAGATGGTAGAGAATCTGCCTGCAATGCAAGAGATCCCTTGCATCCCTGGGTTAGATCCCTTGGTCAGGAAGATTCCCTGGAGAAGGGAAGGCAACCCACTCCAATATTCTTGCCTGGAGAATTCCATGAACTGAGGAATCTGGCAGGCTACACTCCTTGGAGTCGAGTCCTTGGACATGACTGAGCAACTAATGCACACACAACAAGGGAAGACCACCTGGACTCATTGTTTTCTGATCACGAAAGTAGCAAAAAAAGGCAATCAAATAGGTTGATGTTCTCCCAGTTAGAATGGGAATCTTTCTGAAAATATCAGGTAAGCTGACATCACAGGAAAGGATGATCAAATGGTAGCCCTACCACAGATAAGCAGCTAGAGAAAGCATTCTGCTTCCTTGCCAGGTCTGCAACTCCCCCTTTTCACTGAGATACTGAGGCAGGTCAAGTGATCCATCAGGAGAAACCCAGCTTCAGCTGGTACCTGGTCAAAGAAGCATTGTTGTCCCCAGGGACCAAAGATTCTCTAAGGTATAAGCCCTAGGGTAGCTAAAATAACATTGACAAAGGAGGCATTACTCCACCCAATATTAAGGCTAACTAATGACCTATTATAATCAAAACAATATGATATATGTAGCATGATAGGCAATAAGTCAGTGGAACAGAATAAAGAATCCAGGAAACAGACCCACACAAGTATGCCTACCTAATTTTTTACTAGGATGCAAAACTCGTGCAGTGGAAAGAAGATAGCCTTACAATAAATGTTGCCAGAGCAACTGCATATCCATAGACAAGAAAAAGGAGGAGGAGGAGGAGAAAAAAGAAAAGAGAAAAAGATAAAAGAATCTTAGCCTAAAACTCTTTCCTCAAACAAAATTTAACTCAAAATGGATCATAGATTTGAATTGGAAACATAAAACTTTTAGAAAAGCATAACATAAAATCCTTGGGCTCTTTGGCAAAGAATTCTTAGATTTGTCATCAAAATTACAATCCATTAAAGGGAAAAATCAGTAAATTGGGCCTCATCAAAATTTAAAACTTGCTCTGCAAAGCATCATATGAAGAGGAGAAAAAGTCGAACCACACACTGGGAGAAAATATCTGCATACCTCATACCTGACAAAGAACTAGTATTTATATGAATAACTCTCAAAACTCAGCAGTAGGAATTAGAAAATGGGCAAATGACATGAGATATCACTGAAGAGAACAGAGATACCAAATAAACACAACAAAAATTGTTTGACATCATTAACCATCAGGGAAACACAAAGTAAAGCCACAATAAGATACCACTGTATAGTTTATTAGAATGCTTAAAATTAAAAATATTGACACCACCAAATGCCAGTGAGGATAAGAAAAAACTAGATCACACATATATTTATATGGTAGTAATATAAAATGGTACAGCCACTTTGGCAAACAATGTGGTGGTTTCTCAAAAAAATGAAATCATTCAAAGCTCAGCTACAGGCTGAATGAGAAAGCACCTAGAATAACTCCTAATCTGTAAAGGCCTAAAGCTAAGGAAGGCCTCAGGGAAGGAAACTTGATGTTGCAAACTGACGTGCTTCAATTCCCAGGCTTATAATCCAGCAGTTGAACTCTTGGGCATTTATCCCAGGAAATGAAAATTTATATTTTACCCCAAAACTTTTACATGAGTGTTCATAGTAGCTTTATTCACAATAGCCAAAATTTAGAGTGAGTCCAAATGTACTTCAATAGGTAAATTATTAAGCAAATAAATGATGCTAGTCATATACCATGGTTATACTACTCAGCAATTTAAAAAAACACACAATGATGCAGATAAATTTCTAGGGGATGACAATCAGTGAAAAAAACCAATCCCCCAGTTACATACTATATGATTCCCTTTATATACCTTTGTAGAAATGACAACATTTTAGAAGTGGAGGACAAATTCATGGTTGCCAGGATTTGGAGAGAGGATCTTGGTTTCATTTTAAAAGGGCAACACTGGGTACTCTTGTTGTGTGGAAAGTACCCAGCATCTTGGCTACAGTAATAGACACATATAGCTATACAAGTGAAAAATTTTCATAAAAATAAATACACACCGAGAGATGACTACAAATGAAACTACAGAAATCTGAATAAGACTGGTGAATTGTATCAGGGCAAATATCCTAAATGGGACATTATATTATAGCAGAAGACTATGCCATTGAGAGCTTTGTGTTTGGGGCTTTGTTTAGAGTTGTCCTGACTAGTTCTGATTTTCTTGCTTTATTCCTGTCTGTGAACAGGGTTGACAAGCACCAAGCTGATGCCAGTAGTGTTGGCTGATCTCACAAGCAGTGAGCAGCAGTGCAATGCTCAAACAGGAGCTCCATACCTATGGTGGTGACAATGATACAAGATGACTATGATAAAGAACCAGCTGAAATGGGGAGATTTTCTTACAGGCTCAAAATAAGCATTAAATGTTGCTTGGATTTTCAACCTACGTACCTATGTTCCAAACACCAAGGATCTGAAATGAATCCTTAGGTATCTGAAATCAGTATATTAATCCTAGCTTGCCAAGAGCAAGTTAAATTGATTCACTAGTGTTCCTTTCCAAGTGACTTTTCCCATCTGCTGTACTTTAATTTGGCTGAAATGTTGTGTGTTAAAACACCACGTGGCGACGAGTCAATTATGAGATAACTTGATGCCACATTTAAAGATCTGCTGAAATGTGAAATGATTCCCAAGCCTCAGATACAAGGCTGAATAATAGAGCACCCAGAATAACTCCTAATATGTGATGACCTAAAACTAAGGAAGGCCAGGGGAAGGAAGTTTGATGTTTCAAACTGATTCGCTTCAATTCCCAACAAAATTAAAGTTCATTATGTAAATTTTCTCATAATGAAGCAGAGGGGAAAAAATTACATCTTTATATATCTACACTGATCAATGTCCTTCCCTCAGCTTTGTCATAGTCTTCACCTTTTTTAGTTTTCAACCTCCCATCCATCCTCCACCTCACAATCGCTAAGAGACAAGCGATAAAGAAGGATGAGTGCTGAAGAGTTGATGCTTTTGAACTGTGGTGCTGAAGAAGACTCTTGAGGGCCCTTGGACAGCAAGGAGATCAAACCAGTCTATCCTAAAGGAAATCAACTCTGAATATTCATTGGAAGGACTAAAGCTGAAGCTCCAATACTTTGGCCACCTGATGCGAAGAGCTAACTCAAAGGAAGAGTCTGATGCTAGAAAACATTGAAGGCAGGAGAGAAGGGTTCGACAGTGGATAAGATGATTGGATGGCATCACCAACTCAATGGACACGAGTTTGAGCAAACTTCAGAAGACAGTGAAGGACAGGGAAGCCTGGCAAGCTGTAGTCCATGGGATCACAAAGAGTCCATGGGGCCGACTGAGTGTCTGAATGACAACAACAAAGCATTTGGTTATAATTTAAGGGAAAGAAGGCTTGTTCATGCTCGGAATACTTCATACATAGACCACACTCTTCTGAAAACTATTGTCACTGGGTAGATAGCCTGAGTCTAGGATTTTGCTTTTCCTTAATCCTCAAAGTTTGCTATCACATTGCTAGGAGCTCCCTAACTTCTCCCAGCCCCAATCTTCAGTCCCCAAAAGTGGGAACCATGGAGTCAGGGTTTCTACATTAAAGTCTCTTCTCCCCTCAAAAAATGAAAACAAAAAGCAACAAGACAGAAGTAAGGACAAAAGAATGGTGGCTATTTATACCTTAAGTGAAAATATATATATTTCATTTGTTATTTAAAACTACAGTGCTCCAAATGAATAGGAGAAATAGGTAAAGATGATAAAAATTTTTGATTATGGTACTCAAAATGAAAAAACCTGCTTTATCTAGGAGTCAAAAACTAGAGAAGCATCTCAATCAGTCAGTAGCAGGAAGGTGGAAATGGAGCCAGTACTAGCCACAGGAATCAAGGGATGGCACCTATAAACATTCAGATTTAATCAAATTTATGCATGTATTCAAATTATTCAGGAAAGAGCAGTCATATGTAGTATAGTAAAACCTATTCGAAAAGTTCAGTGCAAGTTTCAGATTTCTTCTAATTTTTACAGAGCTAATACATGGTCATTTTAAAATAAATTTGAATAATACAGATACTAACAACATATATAAGAGCTGCAGTGTGTAGTTTATATACTGTCTGACAATTAGTCTATTTATTTAATTATAACAACCTCCCTGTGAAATAGAATAATTAGCATCCTAGATATTAAGTTTTTAAAAAATGTAACACTAAAAAGGAGGAGATTATATTACCCAAAGTTTTAAAGTAAGTTGTGGAGCTGGGATGTGATCCTTTGCATTGTCTCAGGATCTTAAAACTAGTAATTAGTGTGCTGTATGAGCCCAGACACAATCGCTATTCATAGTGTCATTCCCAATCATTTTGCCAAACAGAGGTAATAACATAAAATATTCAGTAATTTCGCTTTTTTCACTTAGCAATCATAGAAAACCTTGCATATCATTATATATAAGCATATTTAATGTTCTTCAGTTCAATTCAGTCGCTCAGTCATGTCCAGCTCTTTGTGACCCCATGAATCACAGCATGCCAGGCCTCCCTGTCCATCATCAACTCCCGGAGTTTACTCAAACTCATGTCCATCAAGTGGGTAATGCCATCCAGCCATCTCATCCTCTGTCATCCCCTTCTCCTCCTGCCCCCAATCCCTCCCAGTATCAGAGTCTTTTCCAATGAGTCAACTCTTCGCATGAGGTGGCCAAAGTATTGGAGTTTCAGCTTTAGCATCAGTACTTCCAAAGAAATCCCAGGGCTGATCTCCTTCAAAATGGACTGGTTGGATCTCCTTGCAGTCCAAGGGACTCTCAAGAGTCTCCTCCAACACCCCAGTTCAAAAGCATCAATTCTTCGGTGTTCAGCTTTCTTCACAGTCCAACTCTCACATCCATACATGACCACTGGAAAAACCATAGCCTTGACTAGACGGACCTTAGTCGGCAAAGTAATGTCTCTGCTTTTGAATGTGCTATCTAGGTTGGTCATAACTTTCCTTCCAAGGAGAAAGCATCTTTTAATTTCATGGCAGCAATCACCATCTGCAGTGATTTTGGAGCCCCCCAAAATAAAGTCTGACACTGTTTCCACTGTTTCCCCATCTATTTCCCATGAAGTGATGGGACCAGATGCTATGATCTTCGTTTTCTGAATGTTGAGCTTTAAGCCAACCCTTTAACTCTCCTCTTTCAGTTTCATCAAGAGGCTTTTGAGTTCCTCTTCACTTTCTGCCATAAGGGTGGTGTCATCTGCATATCTGAGGTTATTGATATTTCTCCCAGCAATCTTGATTCCAGCTTGTGCTTCTTCCAGTCCAGCATTTCTCATGATGTACTCTGCATATACGTTAAATAAGCAGGGTGACAATATACAGCCTTGACGTACTCCTTTTCCTATTTGGAAACAGTCTGTTGTTCCATGTCCAGTTCAAACTGTTGCTTCCTGACCTGCATATAGGTTTCTCAAGAGGCAGGTCAGGTGGTCTGGTATTCCCATCTCTTTCAGAATTTTCCACAGTTTCTTGTGATCCACACAGTCAAAGGCTTTGGCATAGTCAATAAAGCAGAAATAGATGTTTTTCTGGAACTCTCTTGCTTTTTCCATGATCCAGCGGATGTTGGTAATTTGATCTCTGGTTCCTCTGCCTTTTCTAAAACCAGCTTGAACATCTGGAAGTTTACGGTTCACGTATTGCTGAAGGCTGGCTTGGAGAATTTTGAGCATGATTTTACTAGCATGTGAGATGAGTGCAATTGTGCGGTAGTTTGAGCATCTTTGGCATTGCCTTTCTTTGGGATTGGAATGAAAACTGACCTTTTCTGGTCCCGTGGCCACTGCTGAGTTTTCCAAATTTGCTGGCATATTGAGTGCAGCACTTTCACAGCATCATCTTTCAGGATCTGAAAGAGCTCAACTGGAATTCCATCACCTCCACTAGCTTTGCTCATAGTGATGCTTCCTAAGGCCCACTTGACTTCGCATTCCAGGATGTCTGGCTCTAGGTGAGTGATCACACCATTGTGATTATCTTGGTCATGAAGATCTTTTTTGTACAGTTCTTTCATGTATTCGTGCCACCTCTTTTTAATATCTTCTGCTTCTCTTAGGTCCATACCATTTCTGTCCTTTATTGAGCCTATCTTTGCATATGTTCCCTTGGTATCTTTAATTTTCTTGAAGAGATCTCTTCAAGTCTTTCCCATTCTCTTGTTTTCCTCTATTTCTTTGCACCAATTGCTGAGAAAGGCTTTCTTATCTCTCCTTGCTATTCTTTGGAACTCTGCATTCAGATGCTTGTATCTTTCCTTTTCTCCTTTGCTTTTCACTTCTCTTCTTTTCACAGCTATTTGTTTGACCTCTGTACTCAGCCATTTTGATTTTTCACATTTCTTTTCCATGGGGATGGTCTTGATCCCTGTTCTCCTGTACAGTGTCACGAACCTCTGTCCAAACAATTTTAACGGAACATTTTTGCTACTTACATTTCAATTTGTTTAGATTTTAATTTATTTACTATGTTCCTTAATACACAATAATTTCAACATATTTTGTAGTTAAATTTGTCACTTTTTCCTTTATTGAAGCTGAATTTCCTCTCTTGCTTAAATAAGTTTCATCCATCATTAGTGTATTACAAACAACAGCCAAAATTCTTCTATCATAGTTACAATATATAATTTATGTTAGATATATCTAAAAGGTTATTTTATTCAGGAATATGTGATAGACTTCATTAGTGCCCACCATTATCTGGTTCTCTTCTCTTGGTTAGGCATCCAGAAGATGATACTGTCCAGGTTCAGGCAGGTGAGAAGTGCTTTATGACTAGTTGTGACAAATGGATGTGCGCCGATATGTCACTTCCACGCTGGAATAGAAGACGGGCACTCTGTGATTTCACCTCCTTTGCTTCCCTGTTGGTAGCAAGTGTAGAAGCCATGTATTGAAATATCAGGGTCAAAAGACCCAAGTAGCTTGGGTCTCTGAGTTGTGTGTAGAGGAAGATAGTTCCAGAGATTCATCTCATCTGACCTGCAGAGCATTTTGCAGGAGCGAAAAATAAACACTTTGTGTTAATCCACTGAGACTTTATGGGTGTTTTACTACTGTTACTAACATAAGCTAAATGTATCATAACTAATAGAATGTGATATACTACGACTTCAGAATGAACAGATTATACATAGAATTTTCCTCCAAATAAATAATTAAACCCAAATCAATATATCATAAAAGCAATGTTGAACAAAAGAATGAAGATATAACAGAATGAATATTAAGTGATTTCATTAATATAATGTTTGAAAACAAAACTGTAGTATTAGAATAGTTGTTACCTTTAAGAAAGGGAGTTTGTCAGGGGACAAGAAAAGAAATTGTGAGATGATACATTAATCTCTTTGGACATAAGTGATGATCACATGAGTATTAGCCTATGTTCAGTATGGTTTTAAAACTGAATTTATATGATGTCATTATTAAATATTCTACAAAATTATTTTTTCACTCAGATGTATGCCGTATGTATGTCAATACACATAAATTTAGTTAAACTTGAAATTGAAGTGTTAGTTGCTCAGTCAACTCTTTGCAACCCCATGGACTGTAGCCCTCCAGGCTCTTCTGTCCATGGAATTCTCCAAGCAAGAATACTAGAGTGGGTTGCCATATCCTCCTCCAGGGGATCTTCCCGATCCAGGGACTGAACACGGGTCTCCTGCACTGCTGGGAGATTCATTACCATTAAACCACATTCATTTAAAATTTTGTTCTCCAAAATTTTAAATATTTTATGCGTTTTTCTTTTTTTGCAAATGTAGGAATTACAAACCAAGTAAAATACACTTTCTAAGTTTTTTTAATTCACTATGGTCTTTCATATTACGGGGGGGGAATGGCACAACTGTAGGACAAAATTATTCTCTTTTTCTTAAAAATAGAAGCACAAATAGGCTTGTAATTCTCTGTCACTATTGTTCCTGATATAGCCTCAGCCACCTGTATGAATTATCATTTTAATCAAAGGGACTGACTTCCTTTTCTTAAAGACACTTGGAGGTTTGTGCATGCTCAGTCATGTCTGACTCTTTGCAACCCCATGGACTAAAGCCCGCCAGGCTTCTTTGTCCATAGGCTTTCCTAGGCAAGAATACTGGAGTTGGTTGCCATTTCTGCATCCAGGGGATCTTTCCCACCCAGGTTTTGAATCCGTATCTTCTGCTTTGGCAGGTGGATCCTTTACCACTGAGCCACCTGGGAAGGTCAAAAAAACCCAGGGATATATAAATGAAGGTTATCTGTCACACATCATTTTATCAGACTAACAAAACTCATGAACACAGACAGCTCAACTTTTCCTGACAGACTTTAACAGTTTTTCTAAACTGGCTGCATTGTCTGGAATTCTGCTTATTTCTTCTGGGCTGATTTTTTTCTTGTAGTAATAAATACATCCTTTAAAAATTAGAGTGGGAGACCACAATGGCAAATGTTCTTAGAGCATTTATCACCACTGGCAGAGTTTGACTGCAAAGGGAGCTCTGGGGAGACAGTTAAATCCATATAGCATTTTAAAGATCGTTGACCTCTGGCTTCCGTATTTGCTCATAGGTGGCTTGGCTCAAGCACGGGTTGTGTTCTTCTTCCCCCTGTGCAGCTTAGACAAGTCACAGCACTTGACAGTGAGCAGACTCATTGTCTCCTTTTATTGGAGGGAGAATACCACCCTAGGCGCCAGTTTTACACCCTGACCCTGGCTCTGGTTCATCCTGTGGTCTATGGGATATATTTGGTTTCCATCATCCTACAGAAGTCAAAATGCCTGTTTCTGTTCCTGCAAGTTGATACATCCACAGTTTTAGCTCTACTTTCTACTGTGTGCTTCTGTCCTTTTTTGTTTTTGTTCTCAAAAAAAATTTAAAATTTGAGTGGGCCACATCCTTTTTATTAAAAAAAATTATCATTTTCTAATTATTTTTTTCTTAGGGAATGGTAGGGATATGTGTGGGTGCAATGGAATTCAGCTTAATGCAGCTAAAAAGTAAATGTTAAATACCATCTTGACTAGAAAATACCCAGAAGCTTATGACTAAGGAGTTCCAACTGTGCCAGAAACAAATTCACGGTAAGCAAAGAGAGATTTCATTTTGTGAAGCTAAAATCCCCACATCATTCTAGAACCCTACAGCAGGGTTAGATGGAAACTTGCTTCCTGCCACACTGTTTTCCCCTTTCAGACTTTTGAAAGGTCTGATTACCTGAGATAAACAGTTGACAATGGGGGCTTACTAAAGATTGAGCTTGTTTAATAAACAAAGAACAGCTAGTTGGTATAATGTTCTACAATTAATTTTGCAAGTTATTTGAAAATGCTCCTAAGTAAGACATTTCACCCCTCTATATTTTTCATGGAGTTGAAGTTTTAGGGCACAAATAAAAAACAGTCTTTTTTACCCTTCCTGAATACTAAAATAATTTGGGAAAGAGAATGAGAGTAGTTTATTAGAGAGAGGACTGAATTGAAAATTATAGACTGATCTATTATCCACAATCAAGTTATCTAAAATATCTAATCCCCACTGAACTTGCAAACCTCAAATCTCAGATACTCCATGCAAAGGCAGAGTCTATCCTGATAATCGGAGCACTGGCGGCAGAGACTATGGGCATCAAGAAGACAGGACACACACTGACCTTGACACATTTATCTCTGATGAGACAACCTAGTCTTGGCTGAGATATCCACTCTCCACACCTTCTCTAAAACTCACCAATCAGTTCAGTCCATCTTCTCCAAGGGAAGAGAGTACGGGGGCCGGGGGAGGGGACAAAGAGGAAAGGGGTGGAAGAAACAAAACCAAGGTTTCTTCACATGCAGACCCTGAGACAGAATTTGAGTACAAATAATTAATGCTTCTGGGAAAATGACTCAGGAAACACTGGCAGTGGAGTGAGAAAGCGAGACCTAGAAGGGGAGGAAGCCAGTGTAGCCCATAAATGGGCTAGTTACTACTGTGGACATGGGGCCCCATCCCGCTGGAGACCCTGAGATACTGAGTAGAGCACGTCTTCAAGCTGTCCCACCTGCTAGGAGAAGCAGCTGAGATGGTCCCACCAACCTTTTCCATCTTTAGAGGAGAGCTGCTCCTGGAGGCAACCAGGGCTGGAGGATGCCTATTCCTCGGCTCACTCAGGTGGTCATTGTCAGGAAGGTTAGCTTCTTGCCACACAGACCTCTCCAGAGGGTTGTGTGAATGTCCTCGCGATATGGAAGCGGGTTTCCCCCAGAACAAGTGATCCAAGGAGAAGAAGAGGGTGAGCAGGAAGCCACAGTGCCTTTTTATGACCTTATCTTGGAATTCTCATAACATCACTTCTTTATTTTATTTACCAGAAACAAGTCAGTAAGTCCAGCCCATACCCAAGGGCAGGGGAACTAGGCTCCATTTCTCAAAGGGAGGAGTATAAAAGAATTTATGTGTGCAGACATGCTATGTTGCTTCTGCTCTTTGCAACCCTGCCAGGCTCCTCTGTCAGTGGAATTGTCCAGGTAAGAATACCAGAGTGGGTTTCTGCCCTCCTCCAGGGGATCTTTCCAACCCAGGGATCAAACCTATGTCTCATGCAGCTCCTAGGCTGCAGGAAGATTCTTTACTGCTGAGCCAATGGGGAAGTCCAAAAGAATTTATAGGTATATTTTAAAACTGTAAGAGGTGATAAGCATTCCTGTATTCTAAAGGGAGGTGCTCGATCTCACTTGCAACTTTTATAAGAGATTACGGTAGAAGTGCCCAGAGAACATATCTGGAGTTAGTTATTATGATCCCTGAGTCCTTCCAACATGGGGAAAAGGATGGATGCCCCCATATTTTAAGCCCAAATGAGCGGGGATTTATGGGGACTCTTAGGAGAGTTTGACAAGTATGTGCTAGAATGTAAGGTCCAAATTCTGAAATATGTTTGAAAAGACTGAAGTCAGAGGTGATGTGATAAGCCTCAGGAGTGGAAGAAGAGGCCAGACCTCATTTCAAACTAGTTCCCCCTCTTTTAAGCAGGGCAAGTCCCCCCCGCCTCATTCCAGGGACGGAGCTGGGAGTCACAGCTGACTGCCGGATGAGAGATAACAGGCTTTGCCCATTTCTAGGGAGCTCAGGTCAGGGTCTCCAGAGGAACGACCTCCAAAGACTCACAAACATGCCCCAAGAGAGCTTCAAACATCTAGCGTTGACCAGAGGTGACAACTGTGCCAGCTTCTAACCCTTCACCCCAACCTTATTCATCCATCTATTCCCCTGGACCCAATCTCAGTGGACTTTAATTTTTTAAATATTATTTTATTTTTTAAAACTTTTTATTTTGTATTGGGGTATAGTCAATTAACAATGTTGTGATAGTTTCAGGTGAACAGCGAAAGGACTCAACCACACATACATATGTATCCATTCTCCCCTAAACTCAGTGGGCTTGAAATAAGAGCAGCTAGCAAGTGAGAGGGCTGCAAAGTTCTCAGCTGTCCCTCTGGCTCTTCCAGGCCTGGCTGAGGCCCAAGCTGGGAGAAAAAAGGTGCTTTGAGTGTTCACGTTTGTATTGTACAGTGGATCGCGTCATGATTAGACTGGACAAGGCTCTTGAATGCCAAGCCAGAGAATGTTTGTGTGTCCAAGACCTGACCAAAGCGCCCTCCCTCATCCCAGAATGGGATGAGAACTTTTTCCTTCCACTTTTACCTAAAAGTCTCCCCATTTACCTACCAACTCCATTGCATTAAATAAACCAGATATATTTGGAATTCTCTGGAAAAGAATGAATTCCTCAGAATTATGAAGCAGAGCATTCTAAAGTCAGTCTTAAGACACACTGCAGAGAAGGAAATGGTAACCCACTCCAGTGTTCTTGCCTGGAGAATCCTAGGGACGGGGGAGCCTGGTGGGCTGCCGTCTCTGGGGTTGCAGAGTCGGACATGACTGAAGCTACTTAGCAGCAAGACACACTGCTCTGCCCCAACCCTTAAGAGAAACTCTAAGCTATTAATTCTATTTTGAATATGAAGAATCCAAAAATGAAAAAAAAAAAAAAAAGAAATAGCCTTGGTTGTTTAGGAAAATTGATCAGCTTCCAGCCTGGAGATGTAGTTTCTGAGGACCATCCGTGTCCAGCCCGAGACCCATTTTCCTTCTTAAGCACTTGGCTCTTCTCTAGTGATGAACCTGCCCCACCCTTTGCTGCCTGAATTTTAACCGGTACACAATCCCACTAAATTTTAATTCTGTCCTTAATTTTTTAGTATGTTCCCCTATTGCTTGCACTCACTTGAGAAGCCAAGTCCACTCATATCTTCCATACATTGGAGCCAATTTCCCACATATTTGAGAAATTAGAAACTTTTCCGAACAAGTGAGAAAGTTCCTGTCCTGTCATCCTTACCCTCCAAGGAGAAAGGGAGGATTTTACTAGACAAATACAGACAATATACACTTTCAGGGCTTTCCTCTTCAGCGTTAACCACCAGACCCATCCTCTTAAGCCTGTCTGGAGCTTTTCACACCTGGTTTTGGGTCTGCCTTTATTGTTTGATCTACTATCCGTATAATTCAGTAACCACAACATTTTAGCATATTTGTCATAAAGGAATATTCACCTGTATTTGCCCTTCTCAGACTTCATTCACTCACTCACTCACTCACTCACTTTCATCAAACATTGCTGAGTTCCCATTTTGTATAACACCATGTCCTACAAGCTGGGAAGATATAGACTAAGGCAGTGGTTTTCAGCCTTAGTGATCCTTGTAGTCATCTGAGAATCTTAAAAAAATGATACAGATACCCTGGTTCTACTTCCCAGAGAGTCTAATTAAATCATTTCAGGGCTGAGTGTCAGTGCTTTTTAAAAACTCCCTGGGTGATTCTAAAGTGCAGTCATGATTGAGAACTATGAGAAGACAGGAGCGTAAATAACTTGGACCAAGATTAAATGGCAAGAATTGCCTAAAAATTCAGAGAGTACTCTGGGGGCCCAAGTCTTGCTCTGGCACAACCCTGCTGGTCCCACCATCTCTGATCAGCCCAGCCACACTTTAGCTACAGCTGCGGAGAGAGGTGAGTCACGTCAATCACAAGCTGAGCAAAGGGCAGATGACAATATCATTAGCCTTTGCTCAGCTGAACAATAACGATGCCACCTTCCTCTAGGGAAAGCATACAGGGTATGGGAAATTGTGTGCTGTTACAGAGGCTCAACGGTGAAGAATCTGCCTGCGATGCAGGAGGCTCAGGAGACGTGGGCTCGATCCCTGGGTCAGGAAGATCCCCTGAAGGAAGGAAATGACAACCCACTCCAGTATTCTTGCTTGGAGAATCCCATGGACAGAGAAGCCTGGAAGGCTACAGTCTATGGGGCTGCAAAGAATCCAACAGGACTTAGCGCCCGAACAACGGCCCACCCAAGTTAGTAGTCATAAAACTTTTAAAAGAGATGATTAAGAGGCAAAACTGAATTCCTCTGATATTCTTATACCTGGGTGAGGGCAACAGCTTAAAATTCTAGAGAGACTTTTGTGATTGACAGAAGGGACAGTTTGTCCAGATTGGAGTAAAGGGAAAAGAAAGCCGCTTTAGGACATCCCTGTGATCTGAGGGTCTTTCTGTTTCTATGATACGAGAAAGCCGCAACTCTGCCCGTTCAAGTTCCCCTGGACACTAAGAAATCTTGCCTGGCCCCTTCTAGGCTCTATCAGAGGGAGGCCCGGCCTCTCGGTCCTCCATTGTTCCAGCTGAAGGCGAGAGCTGAAGCCCTGTGAGGAAACTGCTGAGAATGACCTCTTCCTCCCACGGAATCTGTCAAGATACTAATGCTTCAGGGGATGTTTGTGCTGCAGGATGAAGGTTCATCGCTTCTCTTTCTCCGCAGTCGACGCACTGGTGGTGGAGCACAGTGAGAAAACGCGGTCTCCTGAAGGTGGAGAAAGCCTGGGGCCAGGGGGCGTCCACAGGGAGGCCTGGCGTGCTGCAGTTCATGGGGTCGCAAAGAGGCGGACACGACCGAGCGACGGAACTGAACTGAAGAGGGCACGTCAACGAGAGCGTCATTTTCCTGTCTGTCCAGCAGGGGGCGCCTCCGACAAGCGCGCGGGCGGGAGACCGCCGCGGGACGGTTATGCAACCGGGAGAGCTCACGGTCGGGCCGCTTGACCGCCCGCCCTGGCGATGCTGACGCGGGTCTGACTCCGGGAGAGAGGCGCATCTGGGGACCCAGCCGCCCATTTCCCCAGGGGGAAGGACGGACTCTCGGGACTCATCCCCCTTCCCATGAAACCCTGGAAACGGCTCAGTAGCTCTTTTGGTTGACTTGCTGCTGCGTACAGCTGTCAGCTGCCTGTGAACCGGTGACACGAGCTCAGTGTTCCTGTTTGTTTTCCAAAAAGGGCTGTCCTGATTTTTTTTTTTAAAGACCAAATGATAACAGTTATAATAGGACCCTTCCGTAAGCAGCTTCTCCTTGCGCTGATCTCAAGCGAGCAAGGCGCCTGATGTGCGCTGTGCAGCAATGTTGCTTTGCTCAGCGTTTTCTCTCCACTCATCCAGCAGCCAGAGGGGTCCTATCAGCGCCATACTTCAGACCGTGCTGCTGCGTCAAATACAGCTTTTTTTTTTTTTTTTGGTTTGTTTGTTTGAATGTTTTTTATTGCGGTAAAAATTCACATAATATAAAACATAGTTACAACTTGTTTTTTGACAGGAAAGAGAGAGGAAATCCATCGCTTCTCAAATTTACTGGGCTTATCAGGCAGTTTAGAGAAGGAATAGGAAATTGAATATCGGTTGATTTTCCTCTGAAATCGGTTGCATCTTGTTGCTATTTTACCACCTAAGGTGAACATGCACACACACGTGTATGTGTGCGTGTGTGCACGTGCATTTTGTTTTTAATTTCCCTCAAATGTGTCATGATCTTTTTTAATACTGTATTCTACAAAAAAATACCGGTTAAAAGGGAGAGAAAAGGTATTATGTAGTTCTTTCTAGTAGGGAACTAGAGCCGTCTTTTTAATCTCTTTCTTTTCTTAATTATTTCCATATAGGAAAACCATGAAATTATTTTTTAAAGAAAAACAAGAAAGAGATCAAAACCAAGCTTACTTCATTGAAAACATCTTAATTGTAGAAAGTTTGGAAAATATAGGTCTAGAAATAAAGAGGATAAAATTCACCCATATTCCCTTAACCTAGAGATAAATGCTGTCATTTAATTCAGTATATGAATTAATTGTCTTTTCCCCTTTAATGTTGTGTATGCTATCATACAAAGCATTATAATATTATACATGGTGGTTAAAAATCTATTATTTTCCTTATTTAATTTTTGTGATCATTTTTGATACCTACATAGTATTCTTTATCATATATCATATAAATGTAGTTTAATATATTCAATTAATCCCACAGGGATGGAAATTAAAGATATTTCCATGCTTTACAATGGTATATTTCACTGGGATAATACTCTTTATATACATTTGTATTTCCTTAGGAAAAATCCTGGAAGAGAAATTGAAGATCAGTGGATATTTTAAGACCCTCGGTATGTGTATTTGCAAATGCCTTCCAGAAACATGATGCTAATTTGTACATTTACCAACAATTATGAGCCAACACAAATATAGTTCCTTTTTATGCTCTGCCAGTTATACAGGTTACTAGTAGTATTTTGTTGTTTTTTCTAATTGGCATTTCTCTGCCACTTTCTTTTGAATTTCTCAGATTTCCTTTAAGGACCTTTCCAACAGACTTAGGGTCTGGTGGAAGCAACAAAGGAGTGTATAGAGGCTGAATAATCAAGGAACATGCAGTGGGAGACACTGGCCTTTAAGACACGTGAGACTTGATGACATTGCATAGATAGATGCTTTGATAGAGACTAAGGATCCTTAGCAGGAAAGATTCACAACCAGGAAAATTAGACAGGAACTGTGCCTGGGGATCCAGGTTGGAATAATTCTTAAATTTGATTACACGGTTTTAATAACTAAAATCCCACCGTAGTCAGAAAGACTAAACACAAGAATTCTGGCAATTTTTGCATCACAATCAGGCAAGATGGTAGCAGTGGGGAAAACGATGGCCTTTGAGAAGTCTTTCTTCACCTCAGGACTCAGATTTTATAACTGGTTTGTACATCCAGGCGTGCACGTGTCATCTCATGGTGTGCGTGTGTGCATAGCTGGGTGTGCGTGTGTGTGTAGCTGGGTGTGCATGTGTGCGTAGCTGGGTGTGTGTGTCTTCGCAGATCTCATCTCTGTTTATTTTAACTGAATATGGAAGAGACAGAAAGCCATGCTAGGAAAGAAAGGGACAATTAAGAAATAATCCTACTTTGGGGGAAGCAAGTTCATTGACTGAACCACCAACTTGCACTGAAACGCAGTTTATCCAAAACAGCTTGTCAAATGCCCAGTTGGCCAAATTTGGGAGAATATTTAAAAAGTTTTCGTTGTTATCATCAGCTGTGCTTTCCTTTGCCCTGTCTGAGTTTTACCCAGGCTGCTTTGTTAGAGAGGCAGGGTCAGGTTCAGAGGCAGGGTCAAGTTCAGAGGCAGGGTCAAGGAGAGGCAGAGGTAGTGGTAGGAACTATATCAAAACTTAAACAAAGCCCTCATGAATCAGGAGATCATTCATGAAGTTAATTTTAGTAAATTGGTTCTCAACAAATTGGCCCAGAGCCATGCTTCAGCCCCTTCTTCTGGAAATGACTCCTCTCCCTTTTTCTGTCCTTTCTCATCCAAAGTTGTACTTCACCTGGACCCTGAGATTGTACCATTCCTAAGCATAATGTCAGCACTCACCACTTGCTGTGGGACTTAAAGATTCACCTGCTAGCTGGCTAAGCATTTATGTGGAATCATAGAGGATCTTTAATAATATTTACTAATACATTCAAAGTCCACAAAATGACGGCAATTTGGAAATAGCTTCTCTTACTTATTCCAACCTGCCCTCTAGCTCCATCCACAGTCAAAGGGCCTTACTGAGCCCCATTTTTTTTCACAGAGAACACCCCCAGTCTTCACACTGCAAACCCTTTTCTAGAAGCCTTTTATAGCCTTTCAAAAATAAGTAAATAACAATCATGACTTCCTCTACTTACCTCTGCCCCTGGATGAGTTACTGGGTATTTGGTCTACTGTTGGAGAGAGGCCTTTGAAAGTTGAAACACTGGCAAAGAGGGTGGATCCCTTGAAGTGATCTGGTCTGTAGAGACAAAGGGATAGGCAGATATTTTGCACTGAGAAGAGCTCCCTGACAGTTTTCTCATGAATTTTCCTAAAAGTGCATCTTCTTTTCAGCCTGATTGCATTTTTAGAGCTCTCTTCTACCATCATAGCCTTGATAGATACTAGACTCTAGGGTGACAGGGATGGTGAGAAGGTTGAAAGTGAGATAAAAGCTGCCCCCAACACACGTTGGGTCACAGCAAATATTGGTTATGCTTAAATTTTTGCAGAGCAACACTATGGTCTGTGTATGGGAAATGTAAAGTTTGTTATAGTTACAATGTTCAGAGGGATAAAAATTATTTTTATATACCTGTATAAAATTTTATGTAATATTTTATATATTATAAGACTTCAATACAAAGTGTTATGTGCTGAAGTGTAAGGTGCTAGAATGGTCATAGACTTGACTGGGACACCACGGATCTTGGCAGAACATAAGGTGCCAAAATGATTAAGGAAGGTGGAGGAGTGAACTGAAAAACAATGTCAAGGGCGCAACAGTATATAGTCTCAAGTGTAAAAGAGGAGATATAACTGAGTAATAAGTGCAAGACATTTTCATCTGGCACATTGGAAATCTAGCAGGTGCCTATTTTAAGTCAACCCTTTAGCAATCTAGAACTGGAGATGATTTGTCTGCAGGTTCAAACCAGATTTGCTCTGGACCAAGCATGAAAATATAGTAAATATGTAGCCTTTTGAAGACTCTTATCACTGTATTTATAGATACTGTTATTGGTAGATATTTTTGAATTGAGACAGATCATAACATAATAAATAGACAGTAAACTATGTGGATTCTTTCTTTTTCCTTTTTTGATCCTCATTCTGCCTGACGGAATGACCAATTTCACACTTTACAAAAGACAATGTCACCTCTGATCTATGAACCACTTTATTTGAAACACAAGTTACTATGACAATTCTGTCTACTGCTTGGTTGGGAAAAGGCTTTTTCATATCTCACTCACTGCAGAACAATCCAATTTTCCTGTAATATCCATCTGATCTTTATATCTATCTCTTGAAATGTAGGGGCTATGAGAACTAGATCAGAAATAATCCATGTAGAATGGAGCTGAGATTCATGTCACTTAGTTCAGTTCCGTTCAGTTCAGTTGCTCAGTCGTGTCTGACTCTTTGTGACTCCATGGACTGCAGCACTCCAGGCCTCCCTGTCCATCACCAACTCCCAGAGCTAACTCAGACTCATGTCTACTGAGTTGGTGATGCCATCCAACCATCTCATCCTCTGTCATCTCCTTTTCCTCCTGCCTTCAATCTTTCTCAGAATCAAGGTCTTTTCCAATGAGTCAGTTCTTTGCATCAGGTGGACAAAATACTGGAGTTTCAGCTTCAGCATCAGTCCTTCCAATGAGTATTTAGGACTGATTCCTTTAGGATTGTATGGTTTGATCTCTTTGCAGTCCAAGGGACACACAAGAGTATTCTCCAACACCTCAGTTCAAAAGCATCAGTTCTTTGGCGCTCAGCCCTCTTTATAGTCCAGCTCTCACATCCATACATGACTCCTAGGAAAACCATAGCTTTGACTAGACGGATCTTTGTCAGCAAAGTAATGTCAGATTTTTAATATGCTGTCTAGGTTGGTCATAGCTTTTCTTCCAAGGAGCAAGCATCTTTAATTTCATGGCTGCAGTCTCCATCTGCAGTGATTTTGGAGCCCAAGAAAATAAAGTCTGTCAGTGTTTCCATTGTTTCCCCATCTATTTGCCATGAAGTGATGGGACCAGATGCCATGATCTTCATTTTTTGAATGTTGAGTTTTAAGCCAGCTTTTTCACTCTCCTCTTTCACTTTTATCAAGAGGCTCTTTAGTTCCTCTTCACTTTCTACCATAAGTGTGGTGTCATCTGCATATTTGAAGTTATTGATATTTCTCCCAACAATCTTGATTCCAGCTTGTGCTTCACCCAGCCCGGCATTTTGTGTAATGTACTCTGAGTATAAGTTAAATAAGCAGGGTGACAATATACAGCCTTGACGTACTCCTTTTCCTGTTTGGAACCAGTCTTTTGTTACATGTCTGGTTCTAACTGTTGCTTCCTGACCTGCATACAGCTTTCTCAGGAGTCAGGTAAGGTGGTCTGGTATTCCTGTCTCTTGAAGAATTTTCCACAGTTTGTTGTGATCTACACAGTCAAAGGCTTTGGCATAGTCAATAAGCAAAAGTGTCACTGACAACTACAGAAAGAGATGCTAATAGCAATGTTAGGGACAGGAGGGACTCAGAGATCTTTGGAAGCCCAGCACTTATTTTTCCCTGAACCATTCATTCAGGTTTCCCTCAACCAAGGCTAACTCTGAGTTCCTGGATGGCAGTCACCTTCAGCCTGAGCAGCAGAACTCCTGATCATCTCTGATATAGACCATGTGGTTAGTTTCTGGAATCACCAAACAGCTGGATTAGTTATACTGTGTCATTTCAGAACATCCACCTCAACCCTCACCCTGTTAATTTGTTGACACGAGGAATTCTTTATTATTATTTAAAATTTTATTCTATTTATGGCATTGAAACATGTATAATATCATATAAGAAACGAATCACCAGTCTAGGTCCCATGCAGGGTGCAGGATGCTTGGTGCTGGTGCACTGGGATGACCCGGAGGGATGGTGTGTGGGGGGAGGTGGGAGGGGGGTGGCAGACTCATGTTGATGTGTGGCAAAACCAATACAATATTGTAAAGTTAAAAAATAATAATAATAAAATAATAATAAAATTTTATTCTATTTAAACTGAAAAAAAATTTCACCCATTTATCTCACTTCTCACCCCCCACTTTTGGCAACCACCAATTTGGGCTTCCCAGGTGGCGCTAGTGGTAAAGAACGTACCTGCCAATTCAGGAGACATAAGAGAAGTGGTTTTGATCCCTGGGTCAGGAAGACCACCTGGGGGGCAAAATGGCAACCCACTCCAGTATTCTTGCCTGGAGAATCTCCACAGACAGAGGAGGCTGGTGGGCTACAGTCCATAGAATTGCAAAGAACTGGACGTGACTGCAGCAAATTAGCACATAGCACATAGCACATATCACGCAATCTGTTCTTTGTATATGACCTTCTGTGTTTTTTTTTGTCTATTTTTTTAGATTCTATATATAGGAGAGATCATACAGCTGTCTTTTTCTGATATTTCATTTAGCCTAATAAACACTTTCACTTTTCACTTTCATGCACTGGAGAAGGAAATGGCAACCCACTCCAGTGTTCTTGCCTGGAGAATCCCAGGAACAGGGGAGCCTGATGGGCTGCCATCTATGGAGTCGTACAGAGTCGGACACAACTGAAGCGACTTAGCAGCAGCAGCAGCAAAATAAACACTGTGGATCCATCCATGTTGCTACAAATGGCAAGATTTATTTTTTAATGAGGACTTCAATGGCTGAATAACAGTCCATTTTGTGTGTGTATATGTACGTATATATATATACACACACACGTCTTCTTTACCCACTCTATTTATTGATGAACACTCAGGTAGCTTCCCATATTTTGGCTATTGTAAATAATGCTGTATAAACAGGCAGGTACATACATCTTTTGAGTCAGTGTTTTTATTTTCTTCAGATAAATACCTCAAAGTGGAATTCCTGGATCTTACTATAATTCTATCTTTAATTTTTTGAGGATCCTCCCTAATATTTTCCATAGTGGCTGTGATACTGAGCAGGACACTGGGGGGCTCCTGGGCACAAAGCCTTTGCATCCCCCATTTTTTTGATTACAGGAAATAGCCTTCTTTCAGCCTCCATGACTTCCCCTGAGTTTCAATGGGCAGATTCAAGCAGTGGTTAATTAGGGAAGGGAGGGAATCAAATGGTCAAGAGAAACAGCAGTGCAGCCTTGAGACAAGGCTGTGGTTCCCCATCAACAGATATATACAACAATATCTTTGAGGTTTCAGATACTGAAACCTCCTACAGGTGGGAGAAAGCGAAAGTCACTCAGTTGTGTCCGACTCTTTGCAACCCCATGGACTCTACAGTCCATGGAGTTCTCCAAGTCAGAATACTGGAGTGGGTAAACTTTCTCGTCTCCAGGGGACCTTTCCAAGCCAGGGATCGAACCCAGGTCTCCTGTACTGCAGGCAGATTCTTTACCAGCTGAGCCACAAGAAAGAAAAGTTAATGATTAAGGATGGTATGCTGCCCACAAGCTTATAGACCCCAGACCAGTTGGAACCTGAAGTTGATGATGCTGACTCCTACTTACTTCACCACCAACCCATCAGAAGAATGTTCACAAGCTTTTCACACCCTCTTTGAATGATTACTGGAAAACTGCTCACTATCCTTAACAAATTGGGACACATACTTTTTCAAAACAGGAGCCTACTGTGTTCCCCTTTGCCTGGCAAAGCAATAAAGCTGTTCTCTTCTACTTTACCCAAAACTCTGTCCCTGAGATTCACTTTGGCACTAGTACACAGAGGAGCGAGCTTTTGTCATCAGCTGCACCAATATGCACTCCCATCAACAGAGCACAAAGGTTTCCTCTTCTCTACACCCTCTCCAACACTTGTCATTTCTTGTCTTTTTGATAATAGCCATTTTAACAGGTGTGAGATGATATAGTCCATTGAGGTTTTGAGTTGCATTTCTCTGATAATTAGTGATGATAAGCATCTTTTTATGTACCCATTGGCCATCTATATGTCTCCTTTGGAAAAATGTCTATTCAGAACTTCTGCCCATTTTAAAAATCAGATTGTATGGGGATTTTTGCTATTGAACTGTGTGAGGTATTTTTAAATATATATATATTTAGGATATTAGTCCTCATCAGATATATTATTAGCAATAACTTCCTCCCATTCATTGTTGCCTTTTCTATTTGGTGGTGATCTCATTTACTGCGCAGAAGCTCTTTAGTTCAATATAGTTCCATTGGGTAACTTTTGCTTTTGTTGCTTTTGCTTTTAGCGTCAGATTTGAAAAGTCATCACTAAGACCTGTGTCTAGGAGCTTATCACCTGTTTTATTCTAGGAGTTTTATGGTTTTGGTCTTATGTTCAAGTCTTTAATCCATTTTGAGTTAATTTTTCTGTATGGTATAAAATACTGGTTCAGTTTTATTCTGTTGTATGTGGCTGTCCGTTCTTCCCAACACCATTCATTGTAGAGACTGTCATATCTCATTGTATATTCTTAACTTTTTTGTCATAAATTAATTGACCATATATGCATGGATTTATTTCTGGTCTCTATTCTGTTCCACTGATTTATGTGTCTATTTTTATGCCAATATCATATTGTTTATAATTACTATAGCTTTGAAATATAGTTTGAAATCAAACAGTGTGATACGTCTGGTTTTGTTCATCTTTTTCAAGATTGCCTTAACTTTTTGGGGTCTTTTGTGGTTCCATAAAAATCTTAGTATTGTTTGTTCTGATTCTATGAAAAACACCATTGGAATATTGATAGAAATTGCATTGAATCTGTAGATTACCTTGGCTAAGTGTGGACATCAGGAATACTGAACTGTAATTTTCCCTTTTTTTGTGATATCTTTGTATGGTTGGTATCAGGGTAATGCTGGCTTCTTAAAATGAATTTGGAAATGTTTCTTCCTTTTCTATTTTTTGGAAGAGTTTGAGAAGAATTATTACTAATTCTTCTTCAACTGCTTGGCAGAATTTACCAGTGAAGCCATTCATTCATGGATTTTTGTTGGGAGGTTTTTAATTGCTGATTCAATCTGTTTACTAATCATCATTTTGTTTAGATTTTCTATTTCATTATTGTTCAGCCTTGGAAGTTTGTAGATTTATAGGAAATTTGCCTGACATTTCTTAGAAATTTCCATTTCTTCTAGCTTGTCTAGTTTGCTGGCACATAATAGTTCGTAGCACTTTCTTGTGATCCTTTATATGTCTGTGGTATTCGTTGTAATATTTCCTCTTTCATTCCTGATTTATCAGGAATTATTTTTTAAATAAGTATATTTATTCCAGTTAGAAATAAAGCTTTAAAACTGGTTGGGAATGGTGACATGTTGCTTTCAACTCACACTTGGCACTCAAGGTGAATAATAGAACTTTGTCTCTGAGCAGATTTCCATGCAGGTAAAACAAGTTATGGGAAGGGGGAAGAGAAGCCATAGGTATCAAACCCATTTGGGCACTCAGCACTTGAACCAGGGTCTTTCTCATCTATGGCCAAACACCTTATACTTTTTAGGAATTAAATATATGTATTAAAACCCAAATGACTAAAATTGCTATTCACATTAATAATTTGAGTCTTTAAGTTTTTGATTTGTGAAGGACTGTATCAGTCTGTACCTGAAAATCAAGTGTTTTTCCTTCCGATCAGGAACCAGTGCTCCCCACAGCACATGCCAGCCCTCCAGCAAGAGTTATGAGTTATGTGTTGAATCAAGAAGGATCATTTCATTATAGAATTATTGCATCACCAAGTAGGAAGGGATCTTCAAATTCATCTAATGTAGCCTCCAAGCTGATACAGGAATTCTCTTTATAGCATCCCTAACAGGTGGACAAGTCTCAACCTGTGTATTCAACCAGACCTGGGCTAGCCAAAACCTGGAGAAAATTTTCCTCTCAATAGCCTCAATTGGAGGAAAGTTTTTTGTTATTTTAGAGTCAAAATATACCTTTGTATAACCTTGATTGATTACTTCAATAAGTAATCAATCAGAAAACAGTATGCTCCCTTTGACATCACTGCCCATTGACTGAAAGTCATCCATAAAATAAAAAGAGCACTAAAATAATTTTCTGGAGCCCCAAAATTTTCTCTTAGCTCTGCTTCAAATCAAATGTGTTTTTGCTCTTGATTTCTTTTTTTTCTCTTTTGGCAAGTCTCTTTTCTTAAAGAGCTGCATCTGTACATTTCAAGAGGGAAAAGTTTTAGCACGTTAAAATATTTTATTTAAAATTGAGAAATATAGTTTAACTTTTACTTTTGCATTATGAAAAATTTCAAACATGTATAAGAGCTGATGTAACAGAACAGTGAATGCCTTCATAATTAACATCAGGCTGTAAATATAGCCCCAACCTGCGATCAATCTTATTTCATCTTTGTGTTCACCCAGCTTCCCTCTTCCCTGGATTTGCGTGAAGCAAATCCCAAACATCATATAAAACTATCCATAATGAATCACAGTTTCTCTAAAATATACAGACTGTGACTTTGTAACAACAACTAATTCCTAAATATCTTAAACTATACACGCAGTGCTCACATTTCACCAGCCTGTGCATTCTCCCCACCCCCCACTCTCTCTCCCCTCTTTCTTTCTACTTGTTTGAATCAGAAAGCAAATGAGAGCCTATGCTTACAATAGACTAAGTCTCTTTTAATCTACAGATTCCCCTGCCCACCTAATTTTTATTTTTTCCTTACAATTTTATTTCTTAAATTAACTGAAGTATTAGTCTCTCAATTGTGTCTGACTCTTTGCAACCCCATGAACTGTAGCCTGCCAGGCTCCTCTGTCCGTGGAATTCTCCAGGCAAGAATACTGGAGTGTGTTGCCATGCCTTTCTCCAGAGGATCTTCCCTATCCAGGGATCAAACCCAGGTTTCCTGCATTGCAGGCTGTTTCTTTACCATCTGAGCCATCAAATAAACTAGGCTGTATGTAACTAGTGTACAAAGTATAGCTTTGTGAATTTGTGTCCTTATACTTATTTGGGTTTTTTGTTTGTTTGGTTGATTGGTTGTTTTTCATTTTCACCAGTGCATCTTGTTAGTAATATAGAAGTGGAGTTTCTGGATCAAAGGGTAAATATATAACTTATCAGAATATTGTCAAATATTGCAGAATTTCAAAAGAATGTCCCCATAGATCCTGTGCCCACTTTGCATCCCTACCATTCCTGAAAGGCATTAAACTGGTGATTCTGAGGCTGCTAAAACTCTAAAATTATAAAATAAATATTTGATGAGACCCCCATGTTTTCATGAATCTTCTCCTTTCCAGGCTAGTTCTTGCACACTTGATAAATAGACCTGATATGGCCTTAGGCATTAATAAAATTCTTAAACAGAAGTGCATTAAGACAACTTGACAAGGACCGGGACACTTCCTTCCAGAATGACATTGACTGGGCATCTTGAATTTATCTAAATGGCGATCTATCATTTCTCCACCCTGCTTTTATGAGATTGTATCCAACGCACTAAAATTAAAATTCACTTGTTATCTGTGTCTTGCCCCTGAAAGACAGTACAGTAAGTGAGCTAAGATAGTGGCCTCTATTCTCAGACTCCTTGAGTGTGTATCTTGTCTTCATCAACTGTGTTCCACTGGATCAGTTTTCTAAACCTCTATGTTTCTGTTTCATCATTTGCTTTATGGGGTTTTTCAAAGTACCTGTTGTGATGATTATAAAAGATAATATACGTAAGGGCTTTAAAACAGTAAGCAGTAAGTCTTCCCAAAATTTTTGTTATGGAGCGAAATCTACTACTCTGATAACAAGGCCAAAAAACTTAAGGTAATTTGACAAGAATTATTGTTATTGAATGTGTCATGAGGGTTTTTCCTGGAATTTACATCTCTAGTCTCTGAAAACCATTTGTAGTCTCTGGAAATTTTATTAGTTAGGGTCAGCTGTGTAAGAGATATTCTGAAATAACATAATCATAATCAAATAAAAGTATTTTTTCCCCTCTTAAATAAAAGAAATCCAGAAGTAAACAGAGTTAGGTATGATGGCTCCACAGAGCCATCAAGAATCCAGGTTCCAATTTTTACCCTTCACTTTTGTCAGCACTTAACTTCCCTGAAGGTCTAGAATGGCATCACTACAGGATGGCAGTAGTTAGAATAGCAAAAAGTCAAAAGGACCACTCTCCCCAACTAAGGGACTTTCCAGGTGGTGCAGTGGTAAAGAAGACACTTGCCAATCCTGGAGACTCAAGAGACAAGGGTTTGATCCCTGGGTAAGGAAGATCTCCTGGAATAGAAAATGGCAACCCACTCCAGTACTTCTTGTCTGAAAAATTCCATGGACAGAGGAACCTGATGGGCTGTAGTCCATGGTCTCAAAATGTTGGACATGACTGAATGACTGAGCACAAACCCCAGCTAAGTGATCTCAGTCAACTCAGAAATCACATTTATACTGGCTCTTACATTTCACATTAGCACATTAACACTGGCTGTTATACTCCTGTGGCCAGAATATACTCACATGGCCATAGCAAGCTGTAAGACAGGCTGAGACTTGTATGCCCTTTATGGAATGCATTATTCCTAGATGAAATGAGTTCCATTACCAAAAAAGAAAAAGGAAACTGGCTATTAGGGTGGTCAACTAGGTGTCTCTGCCACAATATTTTCGCATCTTTTGACATCTGTCTTATTCTCTGTAGCTCATTATGATTATCTACCATGATGCTGAGATTGTATCAGCATCTTAATCTAAGAACCTGAGATAAAATTTCTTCAAAATGCAGAATCAATGAAAGAAATGTTAATGACCTTGCTGCTGCTGCTGCTGCGGCTGCTAAGTTGCTTCAGTCATGTTCGACTCTGTGCGACCCCATAGAAGGCAGCCTACGAGGCTCCCCCGTCCCTAGGATTCTCCAGGCAAGAACACCAGAGTGGTTTGTCATTTCCTTCTCCAATGCATGAAAGTGAAGAGTGAAAGTGAAGATGCTCAGTTGTGTCCAACTCTTAGCAACCCCATGGACTGCAGCCTACCAGGCTCCTCCGTCCATGGAATTTTCCAGGCAAGAGTACTGGAGACCCTAGTATTACAGTAAGTCCTGAAGTTATGAAGATGAATAAAGTAGGGACACACCTTCTTTTCCAAGAAGACACTTACCCTTATAGGTCTATAAAAATTTGTCTTTGTTATGCCCTGGTCCTTCCTTTTTCTAGTCAAAATCCTAAAGGTAGACAATGAGCCTTCTCCTGCTGCACTAGTTTCTTAAACAGCCTTGCTATCAAGGTCTTCCAAAATTGTATCATCAGAATGTTTTGAGAATCTCATTTCTTTTGAAATTGTGTTGCTTTTTCCCACATTCTTCACCATTTCACTTCATCTTGCATTTCTTCCTAGTTGCTCAACTCACAATGATAATATTCTTTTTCTCTTTTCTACATTCTGAAATGTGAGCCTCATGACAAAATCAGTTAAGAACTTCCCAAAAGACCTGTATTTATCCGCAAGAATTTCCCAGTATTAAAATAATCAGATTTGAAAATTCAGCCTTGAACATGGTTCTGTTAGAGTGTCTACGTGCACAAATGGGGAAAACCACCACCTTGTACATAAGGCAAGGAAATCAGACCAAGTGATCATTATGCAATAATGTATTAATAATAGATGACATGATGAACTAAAAATGAGCTTGGCAAAACTCCCAGGTACTTTTCATCAACTAATTTCTACGACCTGCTTTGCCTAAGAAAGGTAGAATGAACACATAATCCCACATTCACTTGGGTTTAGAGATACTGGCAGGGATCCAAAGCCTAGAAACAGTGACTCTGGCTTTGCTAGACACCTATCTAGACACCCTTGGACTCTAGAATGTAGGTGTCTGTGGGAAGGAGCCTGAGGGCCTGATTATGCTCCACAGACTGGACCTCTGTGTCCCTGAGCCTCCCAGTGACATGCACAGGAGCCCCTCTGAAAGCAGCACAAGGTCAGCTCCTGGGAAGAGTAGGTGAGTTCCTGGTTTCCATTCAGTTGGTGTGGAATGAGGACACAGACAAACTGCATGAGAACTGGTGGCGTATCTCCTGGCTACATTATCCTGTGCTGTCCTGAGGCTGACCAGTGAAAAAAGCTGACCATCAGAGGTCCAAGTTTGGCACGGACACAGTCATTATATGAGAAAGAAATCACAGTTACAAGAGGGGCACCTGGGACTTGCTCCTCACTCCACACCCTGACCTCTGCCCCAGAGTGGGGCTTGGCACCTACTCAAGTTGTACCAGTCATCAGGGACTCTAAAGAGTTACAGCCCATATGCGTGCGTGCTCAGTTATGTGTGACCCATAGTCTGTAACAGCCAGGCTCCTCTGTCCATGGAGTTTTCCAGGCAAGAATACTAGAGTGGGTAGCCATTTCCTCCTCCAGGGATCTTCCAGACCCAGGGATTAAACCGAGGTCTCCTGCATCGGCACGCACATTATTTACCACTGCACCATCTAGGAATAAAGGACAGAAATGCTATAGACCTAACAGAAGCAGAAAATATTAAGAAATGATGGCAAGAATACACAGAAAAACTGTACAAAAAAGATCTTCATGACCCAGATAATCACGATGGTGTGATCACTCACCTAGAGCTAGACATTCTGGAATGCGAAGTCAAGTAGGCCTTAGGAAGCATCATTACAAACAAAGCTAGTGGAGGTGATGGAATTCTAGCTGAGCTATTTCAAATCCTGAAAGATGATGCTGTGAAAGTGCTGCACTCAATATGCCAGCAAATTTGAAAACCTCAGCAGTAGCCACAGGACTGGAAAAGGTCAGTTTTCATTCCAATCCCAAAGAAAGGCAATGCCAAAGTATGCTCAAACTACCACACAATTGCACTCACCTCACCTGCTAGCAAAGTAATGCTCAAAATTCTCCAAATCAGGCTTCAACAGTACGTGAACTATGAACTTTCAGATGTTCAGGCTGGATTTAGAAAAGGCAGAGGAACCAGAGATCAAATTGCCAACATCCGTTGGATCATCGAAAAAACAAGAGAATTCTAGAAAAACATCTATTTCTGCTTTACTGACTATGCCAAAACCTTTGACTGTGTGGATCACAACAAACTGGAAAATTCTTCAAGAGTAGGGAGTACTAGACCACCTGACCTGCCTGTTGAGAAATCTGTATGCAGGTCAGAAAGCAACAGTTAGAACTGGTCATGGAACAACAGACTGGTTCCAAATTGGGAAAGGAGTACGTCAAGGCTGTATATTGTCACCCTGCTTATTTAACTTATATGCAGAGTGCATCACGAGAAACGTTGGGCTGGATGAAGCACAAGCTGGAATCAAAACTGTTAGGAGCAATATTAATAACCTCAGATATGCAGATGACACCACCTTCATGGTAGAAAGTGAAAAAGAACTAAAGAGCCTCTTGATGAAAATGAAAGAAGAGAGTGAAAAAGTTGGCTTAAAACTCAACATTCAGAAAACGAAGATCATGGCATCTGGTCCCATCACTTCATGGCGAATAGATGGGGAAGCAATGGAAACAGTGACAGACTTTACTTTTTTGGGCTCCAAAATCACCGCATATTGTGACTGCAGCATGAAATTAAAACACGCTTACTCCTTGAAAGAAAAGTTATGATCGACCTAGACAGTGTATTAAAAAGCAGAGACATTACTTTGCCAAAAAAGGCCTGTCTAGCCAAGGCTATGGTTTTTCCAGTGGTCATGTATGAATGTGAGAGCTGGACTATAAAGAAAGTCGAGATCCAAAGAATTGATGCTTTTGAACTGTGGTGTTGGAGAAGACTCTTGAGAGTCCCTTGGACTGCAAGGAGACCCAACCAGTCCATCCTAAAGGAAATCAGTCCTGAATATTCATTGGAAGGACTGATGCTGAAGCTGAAACTCCAATCCTTTGGCCACCTGATGCAAAGAACTGACTCACTGGAAAAGATCCTGATGCTGGGAAATATTGGAGGTGGGAGGAAAAGGGGACAACAGAGGATGAGATGGTTAGATGGCATCACCGACTCAAAGAACATGAGTTTGAGTTACTCCAGCAATTGGTGATGGACAGGGAGGCCTGGCATGCTGCAGTCCTATGGTTGCAAAGAGTCAGACATGACTGAGTGACTGAACTGAACTGAACTGAACATCTAGGAAGCCCAAAGTGTTATAGCATGTGTCCCTAAATCTTCAGAAAATGAATTTATGTGTTAAACAGAATGACACAGCTCCAGGCATGGAGAGCATAGGAGAACCATGCATTGAGTATCACGAGTATTCTGATCTGGATATCAGATACACAAAATTGGCTGCAACACCCCCAGAATGAAGGATCATTTTTCTCTGCCTCCCTCTCAAGCTGAGACATCTCATCTCATCTCATCTTCTCTAGTCCTTGGACTGTGGTTTGTACCATTAGCTCCCATGGTTCTCAGACCTTCATATCCAGACTAAATTATACCACTGATGTAAAGCTAGATATCCAGCTTGCAGATGAAAGATCATGATACTTCTTAACCTCCATAATCATGTAAGCCAATTCCTCCTAAGACAATAATTAATTAATATATGATAGAGAGACTTAGACCTCCCTCACTCATTGTCCATATGATCTTGATAATTCACCTGATCTCTCTGAGCCTTAGTTTCCTTACTGATAAAATCAAATTAGATGGTCTCAAAGCTTTTCACTTTTCAGTCCTATGAATTCTGAATCCTCAGGTCCTGGGACTCTCCCAAGTTTTCCAGATCTACCTCTATAACTCCTTGCAAATAAATATTAACACATTTATAACCATTAGCATTTCTACAATTTACATTCTGTTAAGTAAGCCAAGCATACTGGGCTCACTGCCACTTATTGTAACCTGCTACAGTTATCTCTGTGCATAAAGGCTCTGCTTTTCTCTCTAAAATCAACAACATGAGGTGTTTCAGGGCCACAGGGTAACAACCTGTATTTGAGAATGGACAACCTGTATTTGAGAATTTGTATTGGAAGTCAGCCAAGCAAGTATGGGATACTCGTTCCCATTCTGAAATTGTCTAAATGCCCTTGACCTAGTTACCTAGGTCTTGTGAGCCTCATTCTCACCACCTGAAAGTGGACAAGGACCTGCCTCATAGGATGGCTGTGAAGAGCTGAATCCCAGGAGCTGCCCCACCAGGCCAGACCTACACACACCTGATCACCTTCCACTGGGCACCACAGCCGGAAGTCCACCCCAGGTCAGAAACTGCTTTATTCCTGTTAGGGAGAGCTGGCATCGCTGAAGGATTAGAAACCCTGTTCTTATCCTAGCTTATTTTTGCAGCTTAATCTCTTGCTTACTCTAAGACATACTCTCTAGAATCTGAATTTGACTTTATATATGAAAGTGAAAGTGAAGTCGCTCAGTCGTGTCCAACTCTTTGCGACCCCATGGACTGTAGCCTATCAGGCTCCTCCATCCATGGGATTTTCCAGGCAAGAGTGCTGGAGTGGATTGCCATTTCCTTCTCTAGGGGATCCTCCCGACCCAGGCATTGAACCCGGGTCTCCCGCATTGCAGGCAGATACTTTACCGTCTGAGCCACCAGGGAAGCTGGTTATATATATATATATATATATATATATATATATATATATATATACACACACACACCTGCTAGCCTAGCACACAGTAGAAAATGCAAATTAGTAGTTTTCATTATTCATGATAATGTTTAGCATTTCCACACCTTTGTTTATGTCATTTCTCCCCGCTAAGTACCTTTTGCTTCAAAGCATAATTATACAGCAAAATCCAAAATTTTCAGTAGGAAAAAAGTGAATGTTCTGAGCTTCTGTGTTTACATAACTCCCATAAGACTTTCCACACCTACTTTTATTATGATAATTTTAAAATATGACTTTTTTTTACTATACATATGCTGCTGAAGGTCAATATACTATGTGTGATATATTTGGTACATACAGTCCCAAAGCCATCTATCTTACACTTTCACATATAGAACTCAATAAATAATACATAATTAACAAAGAATTAGTGAAAACAGACCCATGAGCCCAGAAATTATTTGTTGACTCTGTAGCTTGCTTGATTTTGGCTTGCTATTTAGCTTAGGAAGGGCAGAGAGGGTATTTTCAAACTTACCTAAGGTGGGAGTTGCCTTGTACCTGATGTCATTAAACCTGAAACCCCGTCTGCCCTGGAGTCCATTCCATTTCTGAGCATGTCTATTGGGCTTAAAGCAGAAGTCTTTATAATAGAACTAGACATTTTAATAGCCCCTGGGGATATAAAAGCACTTCTGGAAGGTTATTTTTTTCCTGAATAAAAGTAGTCTGTGCAAAGAACAGCTAGAAAATATGTAGTAATTAGAAAAAATACATCTTTTCTGTTCCTCTGAAATCATAATACTGCTGAGTGATATTTATTGGGTTTTTATCATACACTCCATCATCAGAGGCATTGTCTCATTTAAGCTTCATGATGACAATATTGTAGAAATCATTCCTATTTCCATCTTACAAATAAGGAACTCATGACAGAGAGATGGCAAATCAGTTACTTAAGGTTACACACTAGCGATGGGATGAAACAGATAACTTGGTCACGACCAGAGCTTTCTACTCGGATGTAAACATTTGAGGAATTTCCAAACAAGATGACTTCTCTATTCTGAGACTCTTAACCTCTTGTCTCCAAGATATCGGAACATGAAAATGGATAGGAGTTTTCATGGTCACTGTGCAACCCCTATTTAATTAGCCTTGAACAGAGAGACATCTCTTACTCTCTTTCTCTCACTCTGGTTTTCTTTGGGAAAAAAAAAAAAGAAAATAAACTTGGTCTCCAGTGGTTTTTATCAGTGGTCACTAGAAGGGCTTTCCCAAAGCTCGGGAGAAACAGTCTATGACCTTTGGCCAGGGACTCTTCAGACATGACTCGGGTGTCAGCAGCAATCATTGCCCAAGCACAAGGATGCCTGTTGTCAGGCAACACTGTCTCGGCGTTCTACAGGTACACCTGGGCTGCCAAATGCTTGAGATAAAGGTCCATCATGCCCCTTTCCTTATTAAGGTGCCTCTCTGACTTTGTCAGCAGGGCCACTTCCCCTACCTGATGGGCTTTAAGCACCCCGAAGCCTATCAGTAAAGCCTCTCATCCAAAAACGGAAGTTGAGAGGCAGTAGTGAATCAAGCCAAGTACAGGTCAAGTGCAAGTGCAAGTCAAGCCAAGTCAAGTGGGGCTTCCCTAGTAGCTCAGTTGGTGAAGAATCCACCTGCAATGTAGGAGACCCCAGTAGGATTCCTGGGTTGGGAAGATCCACTAGAGAAGGGATAGGCTACCCACTCCAGTATTCTTGGGCTTACCTGTGCTCAGCTGGTAAAGAGACCACCTGCAATGTGGGAGACCTAGGTTCGATCCCTGGGTTGGGCAGATCCCCTGGAGAAGGGAAAGGCTACCTACTCCAGTATTCTGGCCTTTAGAATTCCATGGACTGTATAGTCCGTGGGTTCACAAAGAGTCCAACACGACTGAGTGACTTTCGCTGTCACTTTCAGTGAGTCAAGCCAAGTGCCAGAGAAGAGAGAGGCAGAGAGGACGGAGGTGGGAGAGGGAGCCTATTGGGTTCAGTACTACAGGGAGCAAGCTCCTTCCTCCCAATTGTAGTGCACTTTGTCCTGGGTTGGGAAGCTGTTCCCACTGAAGAAGGGAACAGCTACCCACTCCAGTGTTCTGGCCTGGAGAATTCCATGGACTGTATATTCCATGGGGTCACAAAGAGTCGGACACGACTGAGCAACTTTAATGCTAGTCTTCCCTGAACTTCACTGTCTCCCAGAGTTTGCTCCCACTTATGTCCATTGAGTTGGTGATGCCATGACCTTTAAACCATCACATGACAAATTGCTCCCACGTGGTTCCATCACCTAAGCATTGCTCATCACCTAATGAGGGGAAAGTTGAATGCACTGTGTCTATTCTCCAGACAACTCTGCAAGAACATTTATATTACAGCAGATTGTTTTTTTTTTTTAAACTTTTACCTGCCAGCTCTGTTACTTAGCCATAAGGGATGCAGATTTTTGTAAATTTTATGTATTTTATAGTCACTGGCATCACTGAGTATTTTTGTTTGTTTACACCCCTGTCCAGCATTTGTTTTTACTCTTGTTCCTAGGCAGATATATTTTTCTTCTAAGACCACAGGCAAGACACACAATATTGATGATTGCAACATAGAATCCTCCTGAAATGCTGAGAGCTGGTGACCTCATACAACAATGTGCAGTGAAAGTTAGGATAGCCTTAGCAAAAGGAGTCAGTCAAGTGTTTTATAAGAGAGGAAACTATAAAAAGAGTTCTTCACATTCTCCTATTGCTATAATCCAGTCAGGTCATATTTTATTGGGGCTCATTACCAAGATAGAGAGTGATAAGTGTGGAAACCATGGAAACATATTATGGCCAAATTGATGTTGCCTTGAAACCCTAGTGACTCACTCTATGGAACACTACACATTATCCATTAAGGTGCCTCTCCGACTTTTGTCAGCAATGCCTTTTACAAGTTCATTCTAGGTTCAAGTTCAGCCACAAACTCACGGATGTGCTCTCTGTTGTAAACGCTACAGCAAGTCACTAGGCTGTATTCAGTACTAAGGAAAAGATACTACAAACTGCACATTATCCTTCATCAATTTTATTCAATTGAATACCCTGAGTTATAAGAAATATTTAGATATTCCTAAATATTTAAGACATTTACAGTACTCTCTTTCTCTTTCTCTTAAACTCAGTTAGTTGCCTTTACCTTTTCAAGCTTTAAATAAGAATATGCCTTGTCAATGTCATTGTTTCCCTTGAAAATATTAGACTTCAATATTCTATTCTGAAAACAATACATAAATCCCAGTGGATCATTAAATTTTGTAAGTTCCCCAAACCTATGAACATATAAAGTCACACTCTACTTCAAAGAGTGCTATCGAAGCAAGTTAGAACAAGGACTGTCCTTTTATATATGGTTCCAAAGGTTAAATCTTTCTTATCTAATTTATGAAATCAAAAAGAACATTGAATAAACCCTAACTTTCGGGTGACTTACATATAAATGATAGCTTTAAAATTCCGATTATTATTTTTGTCAGAATCAATAATGCAAGATTTCTGCAATGCAAGTGAGTAAGAGTAATGATTTTCAAAAATACATCATCAAATATTTATTGGCTGTGTACACTGTACTTCTTAGGTGATGCCATCTTGCAGAGGGCTGAATATTTTCCAGGTTTGCAGGTAATATGTTTTAGAGAAGGGGACAGAAATCAGATCTATGACTTTTCGGGGCACTTGACTCAACAGGTTTTAAACCAGGTACACTCAGCCACTTAGGTACATGGAAACTGCTCTCAAGCTTTATTGAATTGCTGGTTAAGACACAGGAACTAAATTAGGTCTATAATTTCAGATGCCCTTTTTTAATGACTCATTTTTCTGTCAATAAAATTGACAGCAGAGACTAGTGCAGTTCCTTTGCCCACCTCCGAGTTGCTCTGTTGAGTCATGTGACACAGTCGAGTGTTGCCAGATGTAGGCTGTCACTCTCTGCTGGTGTTTTCATGGAAATAAGATTAGAGAAATGGAGCTTGCACACTCCCAGGGAGGTTTTCAGCAGACATGACGGATGGCATCAATCATGCACCAGAAGGTCTCACATGGGTGGTTTTCATTGATCGTATAGACTTTATTTGTGTATCTAAAAATGCAGTCCATTCCATTCCTAGTAAAAGTCATCTCCTCTAGCGGGGGCTTCTTTCTAACCTCCTAAAAGATTCAAATATCTTATCTCCTTTCCATTCCTGAGACTCAAGAAGAATTTCGAAGATGAAACAGGGGAGTTAGGTTTAACTCGAAGTTGAAATCACATAAAGAATTTTCAAAATGTGCTCATTGCAAGAAAAAAACTCTAATGATACTTCATAATCATCTTCAAAGGAGAAACATGGAAACTCTCAGTTTTATTCTGACACTTTCCCTCATTGATGTCAATCAAGTCATTTATTGGCTAATATAACCAGATAGATTGTACTCGTGAATATTTTGACATTTAAAGACAGAGAACAAAGGAACAGATGTATAAGCTTGCCAAAGGATATAGTGATGTGCTAAATAAAAGCCACCTTGGTGATAATACACTTCTCCACTTTAAGAAGAGAAAATGAAGAAGCTCAGAGAAAACTATGACAGGTAAAGTGCAAATGTGACATTTTATATCAATAAGATGTAAATTATGAATACATTTTAAGTGTTATATTGTTAAAATTTTAATAAATGTATTTAACAATTAAATTAAAATATAGATATTAAAAATATTTTTTAAATGATGCAGCTCTTCTAGAAAAGAAATGAAAAAAGAAAAGTGAAAAACAAAATATGGAGATAACATTTTGCCTGGGTTAAATTGCCAATGAATTTTTTTAACTTAAATAACATGCTCCAGTAGTCATACATGGATGTGAGTTGGACCATAAAGAAAGCTGAACACCAAAAGATTGATGCTTTTGAACTGTGGTGTTGGAGAAGACTCTTGAGAGTGCCTTGGACTGCACAGAGATCCAACCAGTCAATCCTAAAGGAGATCCGTCCTGAATACTCATTAGAAGGACTGATGTTGAAACTGAAACTCCAATATTTTGGCCACCTGATGTGAAAAACAGACTCATTGGAAAAGATCCTGATGCTGGGAAAGATTGAAGGCAGGAGGAGAAGGGAGTGACAGAGGATGCGATGATTGGATGGCATCACCAACTTGATGGACATGAGTTTGAGTAAGCTCCAGGAGTAGGTGATGGACAGGGAAGCCTGGCGTGCTGCAGTCCATGGGGTCACAAAGAGTCAGACACAACTGAGCGACTGAACTGAACATGCTCATGACCAGAGTGTGGGAAAACTGGCAATTCTCACTCTTTGTTGTTATGAATATAAGTTGGTATAAATCCTATAAGGAACAATTTAGCCATATCCATCAAAATTACAGATGCACCCTACCGTTTTACCCAGAAAGTTTTAATTTTAGGAATGGATCCTACTAATATACTCCTACTCATGCAAAATGTCTTCGAACAAATATAGTAATTAAAGTCCTGCTGTAAATAAAAACAATAAAAATTGGAAGCAACTTGAATGTGCACCAGTAGAGAGTAATTAAATATATATCTTTAACTTATAAATATGTACAATGAAATGTTATATGGCATCCAACACAGATAAGGCAGATAATTATGTAAAAGTTCATATGGTACAAATGTAATTACAAAACCAAAATGCAGAATAACATGCAATATATAATTCTATTTTTCCATATATGCTTATCAGTGCATAGATTAACTCTAGAAGTATACATAAGAAGTGAACAAAACTGACTATTGACTGCCTATAGTAATAAAAGTGGGGGAACTTTTTATTTATATCATGCACAAGTGTTACCAAGAGGGGAAATTTAAAAAAGAAAAGGAAAGAAAAAAGGATAATAAAACAATTCAAGAGAGAAAGAAATAACATAAAAACAATACTCTGTGTACAATCAATTTAACATGATTTGTAAAGTGCTTTCTATGTGAAAAGCAATAGGTCTTTATTGGTAATTGTGCTGCACTGGGCTAAGTCACTAAGTTATGTCTGACTATGTGACTCCACAGACTATTGCCCACCAGGCTCTTCTGTTCATGGAATTTTCCAGGCAAGAATACTGGAGTGAGGATACTATTTCCTCCTTCTCCAGAGAATCTTCCTGACCCAGGGGTCAAACTCATGTCTCTTACATCCCCTGCAATGACAGGCAGACTCTTTACCACTTAGGCACCTAGAAAGCTATTGGTAATTATTATATCCATTTGTATAGGATTTTAGAATTTGAAAGCATTCTTCCAGATTTGGTGCCAAAAGATCTATCCAAAACTTGGACCCATGCTGACTCATTGCCTAACTGTAAGGAAGTCATTTTTATATTTTTATATCTAACTCTTTGTGAAATGATTGTAAGACTTTTGTCTTCTTTGCAAATCAAGTGTAATGCTAAAAAATAAACCACAGAATTGAATTTTTTTTTAGCAAACATGTACAATGGTTCTAAAGATTGTTTCCTTAGGATCCATAAAGAAAGAGTAGAATATTTACATGTTAATCCTTTAAATTCAAAGAATTATTTTCCTAAACCATTTCTTTGTCTTGTGGGTGTTTTTCCTCTGATTTGCATTCATATATTTTAGCTACTTCTGTTCTCACTTGAATTTTTGCTGACAGACAGGCTTCAAAAACAGCACTTATTTAGCTCCTGTCTTCAGTGCAGTAAGTTACTTAACTTTTTAACCATTGCCAGTCTAATCCATGTAACTAGTGTCCCTGCTAGCCCCTCCTCGGATTTCATGGAGATACTTGTCTATAATCTTACCCTGTTTTCCTTTCCGATTCCCACCTAGCCAAATTCTCATTCAGACTGTTAGTTCTGCTAAGGCTAGGAGCTGCTGTCAGCTCTGATTAGATTCTATTCCTCACTACAAGCCTATTGTGGAATGTGCCTCCATAATAAAATTTAGTCTGAAATAAACTGTGTGCTAAAGGTCAAGCCAAGATAGCCTTTGGCTTTCCCATAGATTTTAAATTGATTTTCTAGTTCATGAATCTCCTCTTTTATATTTGTTTGCAGGATGGCATGATCTTATTGGAAATGAGTCTGATAATCCACCCATCTAGTGCCATTGTTTCGGGTGGCTTTACTTGAGATGGGATAGATTCTGGGAGCCTAAAATCCTTGCTGCCTTAAAATTAGGTAGTCAAGGTCATTGAATCTCCTTGTCAGAGCCTCCTCTGATACTTCTTCCCTCCCTTTGGTTAACAGACAGCGTTCTACTCTTGCTTTTGTCCTTGACACACTTCTGTAACATTAGTACTTCAGGGGAATGGGGCAGCCCTTCAGGATATTGATTTACAAGAGAAAATTAAGACCCCAGTGAGCTCCCAGAGATTTTAGTTGAAGTGACTCTCAATTAACAGGCTTTTATTAAATATCTATTATGTAGACTGAAATAGCATATAATGTCATTGGGGAGATGAGTCATTGACTCATGAGTAAGCTATGGAAAGTGGTAAATGATGTGTGCAAAATAAATGGAACATAAATTAAAATATGATAGCAACAGTCTCCAGGTGGGATAAGCTTGGAAGACTTCTTGGACAATTTCAATTGAGTTTTCAATTATAGGAAGGATTTAGGCCAATAAAGTGAAGAGATACTACTGAAAGAGGAAAAGGCATAAACCAAAACCAAAGCATAAAGCATAAAATAGGTTTGGGCTGTAGTGAGCACACACATTGGCTAGAATGGAGGTGTTTGCATATAGAGGTCATAAGGCTTGTCATACCCAGAGACCCCTTCTTTTCTTTTCTTTGGCCCTGCCACAAGCATGTAGGATCTTAGTTCCCCAACCAGGGATTGAACCCATGCCCACTGTAGTGGAAACACAGAGTCTTTACCACTAGAAACTGCTCAGGCCACAGCCTTCTGCTCAAGGAAGAAGCCCCTGCACCACCACCACCACCCCCCTCTCTTTATGTTTTAATTGCATGGATGAACAGTCACTGGTAAAGCTGGATTGGGGCTAGTGACTCAAGAACAACCACATCAGCTACCACGTGGTATCCTGGAATGATCAAAATGAGAGTTCTGAGTTATGTATACCAGCTGCCTCTGAAATTTGAAGATTGGCCATATGATACCCAAGGGAAACAAAGATGATATGACAGATGACACAGCCAAAATATCAAAGCTGAAAACAGAAGCAATACTTTAACAAGTTCAATGAAGACTTTAAAAATGGTCCCCATCAAACGAACATTAAAAACACAAAACACAAAGACAGTGAGGAGGAGGATCATACCTGCCTTATGCATGTGTCTTGCTCGGTCTCCTCAGTCGTGTCCGCCTCTTTTTGACCCCATGGACTGCAGTCTGACAGCCTTCTCTGTCCATGGAATTCTCCAGGCAAGAATCCTGAAGTGGATTGCCATTTCCTCCTCTAGAGCATATTTCCAAACCCATGTTGCCTGCACTGGCAGGCAGGTTCTTTACCACGGAGCCACCCGGGAAGCCCCAAGTCCCTGTGGACTTAGCCATTTTCATGATTAATATATAATATGATGGTATGTGGAGAAGGAAATGGCAACGCACTCCAGTATTGTTGCCGGGAGAATCCCATGGACAGAGGAGCCTGGTGGGCTATAGTCCACAGGATTGTGAAGAGTCAGACACGACTGAACAACTCACACACACATATGATGGTATGAGGAGTTCTTGGGCGTCCTGATAGAACAATATATAGTAAAAAGATAAATTAAAAAACATGGTCCTAGAATTTCTTTCTTCCCACAATACTGGACAGCAGGGAGAGGAAACTATGGGACCTTGTGAGGAGAACGGGAGCCCCAGACAGGGACATGGTTCCAGACCATCATAGCATCCTCTGCGTCTTGTCTGTGTGTGTACACCCACTGGCTGTGCCGTGCAGCACATTTGAGTTGAGGGAGAACACTGCAGATGACTCGATTCTTTCTTTGCAAGGAGAGTATACAAGTCAGCAATAAGGAGATGACATCAATTTTTTAAATCATGTGTTATTTGAAATTCTCTGAGACAAAACAAGAAGAAACAGCAACAGCAAGACCCACACACATGCATTGGCAAGCTGATGATCACTGCTCTGTCCCGGTAATGGGAGACCACAACAGGATGTCTGGAGCCCTGGAGCTCTGAGATGGAGAGGAGATTCTTTCACAGTAACTCTGGAGACACAGAGAACTAGAGAGAGGGAGCCAGTGATCAGCAGATTTCAGATGATGGCTGGGAGAGACAAGATCTTCCCTGCACCAAATTTTAATGCTAATCTGGTTTCCAGTTCTCATCTAACAACAGGCTTGATTTTCACTTAGGTCCTTCTTTCTTTCCAGTCTCCCAAGGGAATCTTTCCTGACTTTAGATGCTTTATAGTCAGCTTTTGTTCCCACACACCTAAGGTCTAGCCAAAACCGTACTTCTTGAGAAATTTGTGCCAGGTGTATTCTCAAAACGTTCACTGTTTTGATCTTAGCATAGCTGATCAGAGCAAGATCTTTATTTCATTGAACTAGTTTTGTTTTAAGAACCTTCGTCCTCTTCTGGTTTCAACTGTCCACAGTACAGTTCAGTTGCTCAGTCATGTCTGACTCTTTTAACACCATGGACTATAGCACTTCAGTCCTCCCTGTCCATCACCAACTCCTGAAGCTTGCTCAAACTCATGTCCATTGATTCAGTGATGCCATCCAACCATCTCATCCTCTGTTGCTCTCTTCTCCTCCTGCCTTCAGTCTTTCCCAGCATCAGGGTCTTTTCCAATGAGTCAGTTCTTCACATCAAGTGGCCAAAGTATTGGAGCTTCAATTTCAGCATCAGTCCTTCCCAATGAAAATTCCCAGTGAATATTTAGGACTTATTTCCTTTAGGATGGACGGGATGGATCTCCTTGCAGTCCAAGGGACTCTAAAGGGTCTTCTCCAACACCACAGTTCAAAAGCATCAATTCTTTGGTGCTCTGCTTTCTTTATGGTACAACTCTCACATCCATACATGACCACTGGAAAAACCATAGCTTTGACTAGATGGACCTTTGTCAGCAATGCAATGCTAGCAAAACACTTGAAAATAATTCATCTTCCCAAGCATCATTTTATCACAATATTTGCTTTCTTAGAATACTAGAGTTGTTCTTTACCTGCCTCTTGAAGCTGAAACTCCAATACTTTGGCCACCTGACGCGAAAAGCTGACTCATTGGAAAAGACCCTGATCCTGGGAAAGATTGAGAGCAGGAGGAGAAGGGGACGACAGAAGATGAGATGGTTGGATGGCATCGCCGACTCGATGGACATGGGCTTGGGTGGACTCCGGGAGTTGCTGATGGACAGGGAGACCTGGTGTGCTGTGGCTCATGCAGTCTCAAAGAGTCGGACATGACTGAGCAACTGAACTGAACTGAACTGAATCCCATTAAAATCTAAGACTACAGGCTTCATTGCCTTCCAACTGCTGGTCCTCCCATTCTCTTACATTTTATTCCAACCCTGATTGCCATATTTCTTGCTACTTTACCATTCTGTTGCCTAGAGTTAGTTTTTCATCCTCCCTCTCATGGAACAACAGACTGGTTCCAAATCGGAAAGGAGTACATCAAGGCTGTATATTATCACCCTGCTTATTTAACTTACATGCAGAGTACATCATGAGAAACGCTGAGCTGGATGAAGCACAAGCTAGAATCAAGATTGCTGGGAGAAATATCAATAACCTCAGATATGCAGATGACACCACCCTTATGGCAGAAAGTGAAGAAGAACTAAAGAGCCTCTTGATGAAAGTGAAAGAGGAGAGTGAAAAAAAAAAAAAGCAGGCTTAAAGCTCAATATTCAGAAAACTAAGATCATGGCATCCAGTCCCATCACTTCATGACAAATAGATGGGGAAAAAATGGAAACAGTGACAGACTTTATTTTTCTGGGCTCCAAAATCACTGCAGATGGTGACTGCAGCCATGAAATTAAAAGACACTTGCTCCTTGGAAGAAAAGTTATGACCAACCTAGACAGCATATTGAAAAGCAGAGATGTCACTTTGCCAACAAAGTCCATCTAGTCAAAGCTATGGTTTTTCCAGTAGTAATGTATGGATGTGACAGCTGGACTATAAAAAGCTGAGCGCTGAAGAATTGATGCTTTTGAACTGTGGTGTTGGAGAAGACTCTTGAGTCCCTTGGACTGCAAGGAGTCCAACCAGTCCATCCTAAAGGAGATCAGTCCTGGGTGTTCACTGGGAGGACTGATGTTGAAGCTGAAACTCCAAACTTTTGGCCACCTGATGAGAATAACTAACTCATTGCAAAAGACCCTGATGCTGGGAAAGCCTGAAGGCCGGAGGAGAAGAGAGCAACAGAGGACGAGATGGTTGGATGTCATCACCGACACAATGGACATGAGTTTGAGCAAGCTCCAGGAGATGGTGATGGACAGGAAGGCCTGAAGTGCTATAGTCCCTGGGGTTGCAAAGAGTCAGACACAACTGAGTGACTGAACTGAACTCATTCCTCATCATACCAGCAACATCTTCCCTTTGAAGACAATTGTCCCACCCTTTGCATAAGTATGTCTTTAAAAGTCTTCAGTATGATGGATTTCACTCAGAAGTTACTTATAATTAGTTTTCCCAAACAGTAAATAATGTTTTTTCTCTCTTCCTCAATTTCCAAGAATTCTATTATATAAACACAGAGGAGGAGGAAGAAGAAGATGATGATGACTTTGATGAATAAAATCACAGCAGCCTACGCAAGGGTTGAATTTTTCAGTTAGCACAGCGATGTCACACAATCATATATTTTTGTTGTTACTGTCATAATTATTTAGCTAGCAGAAACTATACCCTAAATGCTTTTCTTCCCCCCATCTTTCCGTATTTCACATACTGCTTCGCATACATGGAGTGAAAGAAAACTAGAAGGAGAACCGAGTTTTTACTGCACGGTTTTAGAAAATAATTTCCCCACGATTCCTCCTGTTTCCTTGCTCTACAAGTTGTGGTAGATAATTTGCCACTCTCTTCTCTTGCCCAGGGAAGCTTAAGGATTAATGGTAGAATTATTTTTTTTTAAAAAGGCTGGGGACTCATTTTACAAAGGGGCCAAGAGAAGAAGTGGAATTCAAGAGAATCTCGGCCCAAAGGGTCACTCAGACTCCATTTTCTCCCTACATCCATTCCAACTTTAAGGGCATGAAGCTGTCACAGAGAAAGCAAAGCTACCCCAGAACACTACCCACTAGTGAAGCTGGCCAGTGGGTTTGGCAGACATATCTTTCAACGGTATATCATTAACCGCGCACATAATTCAGGGCCCTGAGGCAACTTCCAGATAAATGTTCATCATTTCTACCGATCAGTAATACTTTGGGGAGAAAAAGCTCTAAGAAAAGATAACCTTGGTTTTGCATTACTGAATCAGCACTCTGAAATAAAACGTTTGGTCTATTTCAGTACTGAGAAATGTTTATATTCTGAGTATCTTTTGTTTTTTCTAAACTACTGATTTCTTAATTATGCCAAGTGTTTAACATGCTGCACCATGGGACACTTCTTTTAGAAAACAGAACAACCTTGTGGAGCTGCCAATTAGTACTACTCCGGGCATTTTTACAGCACTCTACCTTTTTTGTGCCTTTGCTTTTTCAGAAACTACTTTTCATGTTAGGGTAATGCAACTAGACCTATTTAAACAAGCATCATGAGGGCTAATCACAATTGGAGGAAAGTGGACACGGGTAGTAGAGGGGAAAGGAAGAAAGGGGAAAGGAAGAAAAGGGAAAGGTAATCAATACAAAACAACCACATGCCTGGTGCGATGCTAGGTATTTTACGTCAGTTATTTACACAGTTAACATTTTATTTTGAAAAACGTTTTGAGAGAACAGTAAAATAAGTACATATACTCTTCACTTATATTCACTGATTGCTAACATTTTGCCCAATTTGCATGCTAAATCTACATAATATGCAATATATATATAGAGAATGATATAAATGTATATAGAGAGATGTATATATGTATTACTGGCTTCCCTGGCAGCTCAGTTAGTAAGGAATCCACCTGCAATGCAGAAGACCCCAGCATGGTTCCTGGGTCAGGAAGATTCATGGAGAAGGGATAGGCTACCCACTTCAGTATTCTTTCGCTTTCCTGGGTACTCAGTTAGTAAAGAATCCCCCTGCAATGCAGGAGACCTTGGTTCGATCCCTGGGTTGGGAAGATCCTCTGGAGGAGGGCATGGCAACCTACTCCAGTATTCCTGCCTAGAGAATCCCCATGGACAGAGGAGCCTGGCAGGCTGCAGTATCTGGGGTCGCAAAGAGTTGGACATGACTAAGCCTAGCACAGCATATATGTATTATATGATATATATAGAGAGAGAGGGAGAGAGACTGATATATTTACGAAAGAGAGAAACACACACAAACATACACATATTATCTATGTGCATATATGTTGTGGTTTAGGGGCTTCCCTGGTGGCTCAGGTGGTAAAGAATCCAGCTGCAATGTGGGAGACCTGGGTTCAATCCCTGAGTCAGGAAGATGCCCTGGAGAAAGAAATGGCTTCCCACTCTAGTATTCTTGCCTGGAATATCCCATGGACAGTGGAGCCTGGCAGGCTATACAATACATGGGGTCACAGAGTTGGACACGGCTGAGTGACTAACACTATATGTTGCTGTTTAGTTGCTAAGTCACGTCTAACATTTTATGACCCCATGAACTAGTCCACCAGGATCCTCTGTCCATGGGATTTCCCAGGCAAGAAAACTAGAGAGAGTTGCCATTTCCTTCTACAGGGTATCTTCTCAACCCCGAGACTTAACCCACATCTACTGCATTGGGAGGCAGATTCTTTACCGCTTAACCACAAAGGAAGCCCATGTGTCCATATATGTATACATATGGCAGACATGTGCAGAATAGGGTACATTTTAAAGTAAGTTATACATGACACTTTGCCTCTACTTCAGCACGCATCTCTCAAAACCAAGGGTGTTCTTCCACAAATCTCTGTATCGCATTCACTCTCATTGGCCATTTTAAGTTTGATCTCTTGGATGCATCTCAATTATAAGATTGTTTCTAATTTCTCGATTGTAAAGATACATTTTTCCTTACATTCCAATGTAATATGGGGGGTGTGCTACTTTGAGACTATCCCTTTCTTCGACAAGGTTCCATTTAACCATCTTAAGTATCAATTGATGACACTGAATTATAAAAAATATTTATTCCAATTTTACCATTGAAAAAACCAAGCTCTACCCTCTTTATATTAACTTTGGATTAGCTAGCTAATAGTAATCAGGCTTCAAATCTACCCATGGCCGCAGATTCATAATCAGTTTCCCTCTGGGGTCACACTGCCTCAATAAGATGTTGGTAAAAATTGGCCCCAATTCCTATACCATAACCCAGAGAAAATGTATTGTCTTTTAAAAGATTCCTGTAACTGCTTGTGGGGCTCACACTCTAAGGGATACTCCTGGTTCCAGCCTTCTGACCCAGATGAATCAGTGATTCCTGAGCCACACTAACCCAAAGGCTGAGTCCAGTCTCAGTCTCTTCCCTTGATTTCTATACAAAAAAATCTTCTGAGTGGGCATCAGACTTTACTGAAGGACTGAAGAGATGTTAAAAGAAAGGAAAAGACTGATTTTGCCTCTTCACCAAAAATCTAGAATCGAATAAAAGCGATTTCTAGCCTAAAAGTCACTTGTCTTGCTCCCATGTCCCTAGCATCACCCACCCCAGCTTCTCTGTATTAGTCCTCAAGTGAACACAAAGATTAACTCCCTCTCACTTTTATGGAGAACAAGTCAGCACTCCCCAAGCCTCACAGTAAACTCTGCTATTCCTGCTTCCCAATGTTCATTCAGACTCAGACAAAGATTTAAATTACACCTGATCAAAACGTGATCACTGTTTCAGCTTTCAGATCTTTCTCAGTTATTCTGAGAGGGACTGGAGGAGGCAGGAGGAGCAGAAATCTTGTTATATGATATCTTAGGAAAATCAACCAAATAAGGCCTTAAGTTAAAGCCAGTGTCTAGGCTTATATGCCTTTGAGTTTTCATGGAGATAAAACATTAATTGGAATTGGCCACCATAAAGATGGTAAGCGGTTGACAGTATCAGTAAAAATGGTACAGCATTGGGTTTCAGACGTACAATAACTGACTCAGGGTTGTATCTGGAGTTATTTTTTCCCACAGAAGAAAGTGGCCCTTACATGTACATACAAAAAGAATAAGAGAAAGAGAAACATTTTATAGAGCATATAAAAGAGTAAATATAGGTACTTGGGCTCAGAATCAAGCTAAAAGAATTATTTTCTGCCTTTGAAAGAATCAAGACAGGATCTTGTAAGCAGAGAGAAACACCGAATATCCCCAAGCCAATATCTCCACTGTGTCTTTGTTAACATATGAGAAAAGAAAGACATATAAGACGATAGAATCTGCAATAGTTGTCTTAATTTTGTAAATATTTTTAGAATGCTTTATGAGATTAGCCATTTTTCAAGCAGATTATTTTGTTCATTCGTTTATTTCTTTGACCACAAAGAGTAAAATACGGGGGAAGACATCAGAACTTGAGGAAAATTCTATGCTTACTTTAAACTTTGTATACACATCTATGGAGACTTTAGTGGGTGTTAAATATTAATGTTTTATTCAAATGATACTGCCAAAATATTTCCCCAAATAGGAACTGTTCCCAAGAAAACCACCTTTCCCAAAGCAACCACTTACTCCAGACTTTTCTTATATACTGTCCAACTGTGGATCATCAGTCAGTGAAGCATTCAGTCCACTTCGCATACAACCTTTTTATTGATTTGGATTTGAGAACAGCATGGCAATGTCTGTTTCTACTTGGGAGTGGAAAAGACTACAAAAGAGTCTCCGATAGGCTACTCCATCAGCTTGTCACAGGGGAGCAAACACCACGTGTGGAAAGGGACGAGGTTCCTGGCTCTGACTGGACAGCTCTGAGAGGTACCACTCTGAGACGACTTTGCTTTGTTCTCTGCAGCCTGTCCATAACCAACTGTCCTTCTCCCCTCCCCTCCTTGTGCTTATATCTCTACTTTTTCCAACCACTGACTGCTTCCTAGATTTGAAGGAGTCTTTTGCTCTGTGGTTGGGACTGAGCCAGAGTTAATAAAAGTTTCGCTATCGTTGTGCACCTCTGCTCACACCATCTCAGGAGAAATAACTCAGACAAGAACTGTTCTGAAGAGGGAAAGAAGCAAAGCCAAGGAGAATTAAACTAAATGTAAGTCACTCTCTCTTTTGAAGATCTTCTCTCCTTTGTTAGGATCAAGTGAACTATTCCCCCCTGCAGTGCCCCCCTCTCCTAATCATTGTTATAAACTCCTGTGGGCAGATCGGCTTCATTTTTATCTCTGTCTAGCTTCCTGAAACTATGTGGACTCAAAAGAAATGGCAGAAAGAGCATGGTGACAAAGGTCAGGATCATCCAGAGGGATGACTTTGAAATATGGAGGAGAAGAAGATGTAGGAAAGTGTCAGCTGTTCTTCTGAAGAGGAAATTTGGAAAAGGGAGTAAGAACAGGCAAAGCGGGCATAAAGCTGGAGAGATGCTGGTTTGCTGCTGTTAACAAAATTTAAATGGTTCCAGGGAGCCACAGGTAAGCCATTTCTTTGTTCTTAAGGAAGGGTCTATTTTCCTTTCTAGGAGTAAGAAACAAAACAAATTAAAAACATTTTTCAAAAACCTTCAAAGGACTCCATTAGCCTGATAAAAAGGTCCAACTTCTTTTGTACATTTAATTCTCAAGTTACAACTGCTCTCAAATAATAAATAGTAGTTCACAATTTTTTAATGCTTGGTATGAGATAGGTATTATGTAAGTGCCTTGTATGGATGGCTCCTATTTTATAGATGATGAAACTAAAATTTAAACAAAACAATTTGCTCGAATTTCCAAATTTGCATAATTAGTAAGTAGTGAAATGGTGTGAACTACTACAACTACTCGAGACCCCTTATTTTGAGGCTGATTCACCAACACAGGAAAACATCAAAAGAAAGATCCAGGACCATGGAGGATCAAGAGTTACACCATCTTAAAATAACCTTTGGCGCTACCAGATCCTCCAAAATCAACTTCTGGTTAATTTCATCAGAACTACTTTTAGGCAAATTGAATAAAAATGTCAGAAAAAAAAAATCAAGAAAGGGCAGTAGAGTTTTATTGGTCCTAGGAAGCCAGAAAGCTAGCCAGCTGTTCTCCCATAGCTGTGAATGTACTTGACAAAAGAGATTCACATGTGAGGTGGGGGAACAGGGGGCAGGCGTAGGGAGAATAGCTAAAGGTTGTTTGCTACTGAAAGAGAAAGCATTGAAGATTGCCTGATGGTGAAATTGCTCACTTTGAGGAGGTCCATTCGAATGAGTCAGAAAGGGAAGAGGATGCTCTAAGGACAGCCAAGCAAAACTGCCTCTGTCTCCCTAGAGGGAAGGACATGGGGAACCTACAGGTAGCAAAGAGTCTGCCATTGTAACTGGAGCATTTAGGTAGAAATGCATATGGGCTCTTAAGTGTTTCAAATTCTTGCTTCATTTAAGCCTTCTAGGGTAAGTAAACACCAGCACAGCTTTCCAATCAAACTGGCAAACATTCTACCTTTCTGTTTGCTGACAGTCAACAGTTTATCTTCGATATTTCTGCTGGATCAGTGCTGAGAAATAGGACCTTGGAGAATCAAGGTCTTTCACCTTGCATTAATCCCTCTGCCTACTGAATAACAGAAATAACACTGCACTGCTCAGAGTCCTGCTGCAGATAAATTAGCTATTGTCTACAGAGGATAATGAAGATTAAAATGGTGTGTGTACTGTTGTCATGAATAATGAACACATTTGCTCTACATCATTATCCCAAACATATGTTTTGAAGCTTATCAACCGCAAAACTCATGACATTTTATGAGATGCTGGTTCAACTTAAAAGAAGGCCCTTTTGAAAAACGATATTCTAGATTCAATAGATTTTAAAATAATTTGCATGTTTCAAAGGATTAACTGTTTATTTAAGATCCCATTTTACGTGGTCTCTTGTCATCCGTAGGTCATGCTGAGCTTTTCACAAAAGGATTTAAAATAGGGCCAGATTTTTTTTCAGCCTAGATAGTAATGAACTTTCCTTCTTAATTGGTTAAGAAAATTGCAGAGCATATTAAGAAAAAAATAAATAAACCCAGTTCATGAAATTCTACCCACGCTTTGGATGTTCTAAGTCCTCCTGTCCCTGCCATTTACCCCATCCACTGGCACAACCTACCCCTTGTACTTCTCCCAGCTGAGCCCCACTGTCTGCGTGCCCCTCCATTTGACTGATCAACCCCAATTTAAATGCCTGGAACCATGATGAATCTCAAATTTTTCTTTGTGGTTTATGTGGTCAATCAGTCATCTATGCTAGTGAATTCTAGAGTAACTAAGACCTAAGGAACAGTGTCCCATGCTTACCCAGGGCCGCCTTATCATGAGAATCAAGTGTTAGTCACTCAGTCATGTCCTACTCTTTGTGACCCCATGGACGATAGCCTGCCAGGCTCCTCTGTCCTTGGGATTCTCTAGGCGAGAACACTGGAGTCAGTAGCCATTCTCTTCTGCAGGGGGTCCTCCCAACCCAAGGATGGAACCCGGGTCTCTCTCATTGGAGGAAGATTCCTTACCTTCTGAGCCACCAGGGAAGCCGCTGTCTTATTCCCAAATGTCTGTGTACCTAACAGAGGTTGTTGGCGCTGTAACTGCCTCAGTGTTGACTGACTCTGTGGCTGCCTCAGTCCTGGGCCCTCCAGGGCATCCTCGGCTCTCGCCTCCCTTCGGGCTCTTTGGCTCTTTATTTATTGTGCAAACTGTAAATCTGTTGCGGCATGTCCTTTGGCACTTTGATTGGACCAGCTTCTTTACTAGAACAAATTTTAAACTAATCTGCTCTCTGTGGCTGCTGGTTGGGAATTTCATCATTCGGAGAGACAGAGCCACAGAGGAGAGACAGAAACAGAAGCTCCAGGCACTCATTTCTGAACAAAATCCTAAAATAAGCCAGCTTTCCAAATGTGCATAAAATTTTGGTGGCATCTGCACGTCTAGCACGCAGTGGTGAGTTGTATGTTCTGCTTATCTATGGTGTGCTTAGTCACTCCATTGTGTCCGAACCTTTTTGACCCTTGACTGTAGCCTGCCAGGCTCCTCCGTCCATGGGATTTTTCAGCCAAGAATGTTGGAATGGGCTGCCATTTCCTTCTGCAGGGGATCTTCCTGACCCAGGGACTGAACTTGCGTCTCCTGTGTCTCCTGTATTGCAGGCGGATTCTTTACCCTCTGAGCCACTCTGGTACAGTGAAGCATATAAAAATTGTCTCCAGAACTTGCCCCCTCCCTCCAATAATATTGACAGTGCCAATGGAGGGTGGCAGGGCGGGGGTCCTTGTGGAGAATGTCTATGGAAGGCAAACTGGAGGATTCACGCCTTAGACTCTGCATGTTTACAATTGCAGGGCTGAGTTTGGGGCAACAAAGGTGAAGGTGGGGAAAACCAGGTGCCGATTATTTATATGGGATTCGTGGTAAAGCAAAGTAGTCTTCTAAAGAAAATCTTTAGCTAAAAATAATAATTGGAAGGGTATTTCTTCATCCACAGTTTTCAATTGAGCTTCTTTAAGCAGAAATGCTTAATTCAGGCTCTATGGAAACCCTAAAAGTTCCTGGGGGTCTTCTACAATTAGATGCAGAATGACAAGGTATGTATACTGTGTGTGACCACTTCAAGACTAGAACTCTTAAATGTTCTCAGTTTCAAAGAACAGTTCATAATTGCAAAACAATTATAAAATTGAATTAAACATTATAAAGACCCAAAGAGAGAGACATTCTGAACTATTGCATGGAAATATCGTATCTAGACATTGATTTATTGAGGTATGGTATATGATGGCCAAAGTAAATGAAAGGTACTATTTACTTATCATTACTACGACTACTATTTTTATATCACCTTTACTTATGCACAAACCAAGTGAAAGTAGAATGCCTCATGGAAGACAGAGAGAAAGCAATAGGATTAACAGTGCTGTGAGATTCAGGGAGGCATGGAAACCTTCTAAGCCTCTTAGCTCAACTCTAAGGACTTGATCTGACAACATTTCAAGTGAACTTTCAGCTATAAACTTCCATAGCAAAGCCTTTTTCCATACTATAATTTAAATGTCTGTTCTCAAATGCACAGTCAATGGAAAACAAAATTTTAAAATAACAAACACACAAGAGAAAATACATAAGCTTTTACATTCTCCTAAAATCTCTCCAAAAATGATCTTCCTTATCGAAAACCACTTTGGAGTATCTAGAGAATTTATCCCAAAGTGCAGCTTGCTTATGACTCGGTGACAGTCATTGAAAAAAAAAAATTATAGTTTGGGGGGCAGCCTAATTTACTGATAGCTAAACACTAGCAGTTATTCTTAAACTTTAGCCTGAATCAGAATCACCTGAAGGGCTTGCTAAAATACAGATTTCTGGGCACTACCCCCAGAATTTCTGGTTCAGCATGTTGGTGTGAACCCTGAGAACTTATATTTGGAATATGTTCCTAGATGATGCTGAAGCTCCTGCTCCAGAGACAAGTCTACCCCATACCTCCTCCAACCTGTACTGCCTCCAACCTGAACCACCTCCAACATGTACCACCTCTACAATAGAAGATTGTCTGAGCTCGGGAATACCCCCATTTGATTGTCATAGAGGAAACACATCTGTCTAGGGTTTTTTTCCTAATCTTTGAGAGCAGCCAGATAATGTTTAGAAACTCATAACTCTCTCATGAAACTTTGCTCCCTACATCCACATGTACACTCATTCTTTGGTAGATCATCAATTTCACTGACTTATTCTGACCTCTGGGTGGCAGTAGCTCTAATCTCTCAGATTTCCCCAAAGAGAGAAAAAGAGTCATGTGTACATTTATCCAAAAAATAGAAAGAAAAAGTTAATACCACTGAGACTTAGGTCATGACCAGGCAATTGGATGTCCTGATTTAGCAGACATGAAAAAGTAGAGTCCATGCCTCCAGGGAATATTGAGAGGGAAGAGAACACATGCTTGGTGCCATATATGTACCCATTACAACTCATTTAAAATAAACAGGGACTTTTTTGCTTGAGATCCTGAATCCATAGGGTTGCAAAGAGTCGGACATGACTGAAATGACTGAGCACTCACGCCATGTCCTGAGCTTGACTTTAATATTTTCTTTCAAAGGCAGTGCTGTTTCTGGTGGGGAGCTGGAAGCGCAGCAAATGAGTACACAATACGTACTCATTCACTGAGTCATGTTTGACCCCATAGACCGTAGCTTGCTAGGTTCCTCTGTCCATGGGATTTTCCAGGCAAGAATACTGGAGTGGGTTGCCATATCCTCGTCCAGGGGATCTTCCCAACCCAGGGATCAAATCCACATCTCCTGGGTCTCCTGCATCGCAGGTGGATTCTTTACTCACTGAGCCCTGGGGGAAACTCACAGCAGATGAGCACGGGAGATTAAGACCAGACAGAGCCCAGGTCCTGCTACACCTCTGTTCTGGGACATTTCTGAGCTCCCATTTCCTGGAGGGTAAAACAGAAACTACTTTAATTGTCATGAGTCTTGGAGGAAAATTTGCACTTTCCTTTCAATTCCCTACAGGTAGATCTTTGTTCACCATGAGCTTTATCAGCCTGTTTCAAAGGTCCTAGTGCACATCAGAACTATTTGGATGACACTAACACATAAATTTGTTAACTATTAGAGACTGTATAAAGTCCATTCTTTTACATATGTGTAAGTGAAAACCATGATCATTTATATTCTTAGACACAATACTAAACATCTTAATAAAACACCTACTAAATTTTTATCAATAGTATCACCAGAGAACTTATTTAACATGTGGATTCCTGGGTCCCAGGCTAGAACTACTGAATCAAAAATGCTGGAGTCCTAGCAATCTGTATTTCAAAAAGCCCACCAAGTAATTCTGAAGTTTGCTAACATTTGAGAATCACTGCCATAGTGAAAGAAGTATTAAAGGACTTCCCTGGTGGTCCACTGGTTACGAACCAGCCTGCCAATGCAGGAGACATGGTTTTCATCCCTGGTCCAGGAGGACTCCACATGCCATGGGGCAACTAAGGCCGTGAGTCACAACTGCGGAAGCCCACACATCTAAAGTCTGTGCTCTGCAACAAGAGAGGCCACCACAATGAGAAGCCCACACACCTCAACTAAAGATTAACCCCTGCTCACTGCAGCTAGAGAAGGAATGAAGACTCAGTGCAGCCAAAGATTTAAACAATTACTATATATATTTTTAAAATATTAAACAAGCTGATTGTAATGCAGGGAAGCTTAGGAAGAGTTCAAATAGCAACCACACAAAGCAGTGTAGCAGCTGCGTGAGTATGACAAAGCTTGGACATTCCAGAGAGGGACCGGACCCTTCACACTGGAGCGTTAATAGAAGCTTCAAGGGGAAGGTGTAGTCGAGTGAAGACTAACAAATCTTAAAATGCAGAGCAAGGAGGAAGGCAAAACAAGCTACAGGAACAGCCTGAGCAAGGCTCTGGAGGGAGGTAAATGATTAATTCAGAGAGCCTCTGGGTGATGAACCAAGGGAGACAAAACGTTGCTATATTATAGAGAATTTGGAACATTGTGCTAGAAATTTACTCCCAAAGCAGTGGGAAACCGTGTAGGTTTTTGAGGAGGAAAGTTACTCAGGCTGACCTGTGTTTCAGAAAAACAGCTCTGGGAGCGAGGTGAGGGATTTGGCCTACAAGACTTTAGAGGCAGATAATGATGTATTATATCCCTTCTGCAAGAGCCTCTGAATTCAAATTTAAGATCCCTGATATTGCTTAAAAATCATGGCATCAAAATAAAGACTGTTTTGTTTTAATGAGACAGTCTGCCATCTGATTGCATTCTGATACAAATCATGTTTCATAGCTCTAACTCACATGATTAATTTAATAAATGCTTACTTGAATGCTTTTTCTCTGCTACAAAACAGATGAAATTCAATAGTATGGCATTTCTTTTCCCAAACTTTCTTGTTAAGCAAAAATGTGTTTTACAGTCAGGGATCTTGTGTTCGTGCATCATCTTAACTTCCTCTTTCCTGGGAAGATGACGCAGCCTTTGGCGTTTATCAGTCCATCCGGCATATTTTTCAGCTCCTTCCTCCCTTCACAAACTGGGCCCAGTTTAGAACTTCCCTACCGGGTAGAGAGCACACATGCCTCTCGGGAAATTCAGCCCATGCATCACTGGCTCTTCAACCATGACCTCATCTCTTCTTTGTTAAAACTGACCTGTCCCAACCCCCAAAAGTCATTCTTTAGCTAGGAATTATCTATGTGACCTGGCAGAACCAATCAACTCAGTGGAACTTGATAGATAGGTAGGACTTGATAGGCATAGGGAGGAAATAAAGGGGTTTGAAACATGCTAGACACCACATTTGGGTTTGGTTTTGTTTTTAACCTGACTTCTTGTACATGGTGATGTTCAGTGTTGAGTTACTGATGACCCTGTTTTTAAATCTTACCCAAACTACTATTTTGTGACCTTTTGCATTTCTCGTTTTCTCTCCATTTATTCATATTCAATAGGGAGATAATCCTGGAGTTGTAGTGAGATATAATGGTTAGCACAGGAACAATCATTACCATTTTTGAATTGCTGCAAGCAAATTGAAGTTTGAGAAAAAATATCAATCTTGATCACTAAATTAATTAATAATGGAGAAGATCCACATCAACTGCTTTAACTCAGTGATGTATATTCTATTCTAGTTATTTAACAAGGGAATGAGGTATATTTTGTTCACGTAATACAAAGGAGAAAGGTTTTTAAGTCTCTAGTCAAGGAATTGAAGCAAAGGATTATTCTCAAACAGCAATACACACTAACTTTATGTTTCTGTTCCAAATATAGAGAATAAAATATATCAAAGTATGCAGAAAATAGATTTTAGGATGTATTCCTATAAAAAGAATGAGAGGGACAATCTAACTCTAAAAATAAAAATTTTAAGTTGCTTTCAAATTAAATTTTGCCCTAGAATCAGCATACTATAATCAATACTTCGGGTTGTAGTGACGACTACTCCATTTCACACTGAAGGATTGAAAGCATCAAAAGAGAAGGAAGTAGCTTAAATTCATGTTTATCACATGAGTGAAATCTCATATAAGATCTAAAACTGATTCTTGAGTTAGAGGAGGGCAAAAACACAGAGGGTTTGAGGGCAGTGAAAATACTCTCTATCATAATGAAGGGCAAGTCACTCTACATTAGTCCTAGCCCATGGAAGGTAGGACACCAACAGTGAACCCTAAGGTAAGCAATGAACTTTGGGTAATGATGTGTCGATGTGGTTTCATCTTTGTTAGAAATGTACTGTTCTGGTGAATGTTGTTGCTAATGGAGGATGCTACGCATGGATGTAAAGAGCCTGCCAGGCTATAATCCGTGGGGTCGCAAAGAGTCAGACATGAAACAGCGACTGAACAACAACCACATAGGTTGAGAAGGCTGAAGGCAGAGGTCACTGTGATCAGAGAAGGGTCTTGGTAAGTGTGGGATCCTAAGAATGAGAAGCTGGAGTAGAAAATGGAAGGTGATTGAATCTGAGAAGATCAAAAATTCAAGAGACCAGGGGGCTGCATGAGTAATCCATGTGAACAGAAAAAGTAACCCACAATAGAGAACAAAGCTATAAACCAGGTGCTTCCCAAGAATGAGGAGGAGATGGAGGAATTTTGTAAAGGAGTGAGATAAAGCAGGATGGGAATTTAGTTGGATGTCCCAAGCCTCCAAAGAGCAAGGCTTTTTAAATAACAGGGAAGGACTCCTGCCTGAAAGCAGTCTTGAGAATGAGAAGTCCACTACCCAAGTCACTGGATCTGGGGAACTGGGCTACCTCCACTTGGTGGGGAAAAATATCCTCACAGTCAAACACTAGCTAAGGAAGGATGTGGGAGGGATGTTGAAAGAGCTCAGGGAAAGGGGAGTTGTGGATATAGCATAAGAGAGGACACAGAAAAAAAGCTGGAGAGGGAGGGCAGAAGAGAAAAGCGAGGTAATAGAAAGAACACCATGGGATCCTTTGGAGATGAAAAGATGGGGGAGAGGAAGAGGAGCTCACATTTTGAACAGTCAGCGAAGTAGCAGTGGCAGGAGGCATTTTTTTCCATCTGACCCCCAGCGAATGGGAGGGAAATATTGTCAAGGAAGGATGGGAAAGCGTCCATGGAAGGAGTGTCAACTACAAAATGGCACTTGCTGAGAACCTTTGTCAGCGACTGAACAACAAGGGCATCTGACGTCTGCCTCTGTGGAGACTAACCCTGTATGACTGCAGCTGCTGAGCTTCAGCACCCTCTAAGGGGAATTCAGGGTGGAGAATGAGGCACTCTGTGCTCCAGGGAAACGGGTGGAACAGGCCTTTAGCTGGTTAGATATTTTTAGGAACTGATTTCATGATCCCAAATCCTTGCATCTCCTCATATCTAGAAAAGCACTAAATCCCTTCATGGTGACATCAACTCCTTGCAGAAAACCTTGTAAAGTACGTGTCTGACTGCACTGAACTCCCATTTCACCAAAATCTTATATATTGACTTTCTCTCATGGCCTCTTTGGAGCAGTCTCTCAGAGCTCTCTGAGGTTGTTTCCTGGACTGCAGGCCTCATTTTGCCCCAGATAAAACTTGCAACTCTCACATTGTGCATCTTTTTAGTCGGCAGGAAATCAGGACCTGTGTTGATAGAGCTTTCAGGGAATTAGAGAGGCTTGGATAGCTTTGCTTCAAGTGAGAGGCATAAAAGGTGGGGTGGGATAGGGTGATGGAGTCTGAGTGGAGCAAGATAGCTTTCTTACTGTCTGCCTTTCAATAACCCTGAGCCCAAAGACATGATAGCTGAATGCCTTCAAGAAAGAAAGCTTCACCTCCTCTCCACTTCCTCCTGGGCTTCTCTCAGCTCAGAACATTTCCCCATATGAGGACTATGAGTCACTTGGGTATAAAACAATATAAATCACAGAGCAGTGCAAGCAGTAAAAAGAAAGTAGGAATCTTATAATACATCCACAATAGTGTACATGTTTTAAAGTTATACAGGGCAGCAGTATATTGAGGGGAAAAATACAGCGTGCCACTGTATCCCCCCATAAAGCAGCAGAGCATCACCTCTTCATAGGGTCTGCGTTCTTTCAGAAAGATAGTGGGTCTCCTCATCTGTGCTTCTGTTCCTGTCCTCCCTCTCCCTAAAGCAATATCTTCTAAACAGCTGACTTTCTGAGAAGAGATAAGAGGATTTGGGTTTGTCCCAAATGCAGTCTGCACAGATCTGGCTCTTATCTGTTCAGATTCCCTGGCCTTCATTAACTATTAAACAGTAACCTTTCCTATTTAACAAGAGGAGACTAATTCTCAAGGCCTGATGAGAGAGATGTGGGGGTCTATCAAGGTCAGGTCTCACATTTTTGTGTTCTGGACAATACACCCTAAAAGAAGTCCTTTAGGCATTTCTAACCATTCTCATGACTATACCTGCCCTTTTCTTAACCCAGAGCTAGTGAGATGAATTTCATGTCCTCTGTATCTACAGCAACTGTGTTCACAGTGCCCATGAAAATGAGTGGAAACACCTCATAGCTACTAATACTTCAGTCCTTTGGGCACAATGGGTGGATAAAGTCCTCCTGGACAACTCTCTCTTTGCCCTGGTTGTGTCTGGGTTTCTGAGCTATGTATGACTCGGTCCATTTTCTTGGGCATTTCACTTCTTTTTGGTTGTGTGTTTTCCTCTCCTACCTGAGGTTCCTCTCTGAACCTGTAACATTTACAATTCCTAAAGCAAAATTAGGTGAAATCATCCTGATAGTGAGATCTTTAGAAAAGCATCGATAACGTGTTCTTTTTCTTTCTAATAATCTGGTTATCATTTTAATTTTTTGCAGATTAAATTCTGAGACCCAAGATTGACTTAATAATTGGCTACCCTTTCAAACTGATGGTTTAAATATATTTGTTTGACACCTATAGAGAAGTTATACGTTCTGTGGGGTGAGGTAGAGAAGGAAGGGTGCACCAGCTGTGTTGAGCTGTTCTGACTAATTCAGTCCTCATCCCTGATGAACTTAACACTGCTGTACATCTCCTCACCCTTAACTGACCCACTAACCTCAGAATCAGGTTAGAGACTTTTTTTTTCTTGTAACCTGAGCACAAGTCTTGGAAGTCTTTATTCTCATCCCCAGAGTCTTATCAGAGTACTTCTTGCAACTATTTTTCCCTAGAGGAATTCTGGTAAATATGACTCCCTCTTATTATATTTCCATTGATGTCTTTGTACCCAGTGACCTTTAGTTCTCTTCATAGATGAATGAGCTGTCTCATCCTTGACTCAGAAAATAACTAAGGTTCCAAAATATACAAAACTGTACAACTCTGATGCTATAGCAGTGATAACATAACACAAGAATACTGTTTGCTGTGTGTGACAAAGTTATGGCCAAGATTGGAAGCCAAACTAACAGAGACTTTGATAATTTTTTAAAGTTTCTTTTCATTTAACTTTTTAATGATTAATTCATTTTGGAGGGATTCTGAAGATTTGCCAGACAAGTAACTGAGAGGAATGTTCTTGACCAAGGTTATTTAGATTTCAGCAAAACATTGGGCAAAGTTTTTGCTGTATTGTTAGATGAGATGGCTAAGCCTGGGTATAAACAAAAAGATAATTCATGGGTAATATTTTTTTAAAATTAATTTGGAAAATTTCATGCATATGAAAAAATATAAAACAGCAGAATAAGCCACTATGCACCTGCCTCTTAACTTCAGCAATTTTTCATCCCATGACTAAGTTTTTTTCATCAGTACCAGAATCTTCCCCACTATGACCAAGATTTAAAAACACCTCAAAAAGCTTAGAAAATATTAACTGACAAAAGTCAGACAAAGACAAATATCATATGCTATAACTTATTTGTGGAATCTAAAAAAGTGATATGAATGAACTTACTTACAAAACCAAAACAAACTCACAGACATAGAAAACAATCTTATGGTTACCAAAGTGGGAGAGAGGGGGAGGATAAATTAGGAATATTGGATTTACAAATATACACTACTATATATCAAACAGATAAACAACAGGGGCCTACTGTATAGCACAGGGAACTATATTCAATATCATATAGTAACCTAGAATGAAAAAGTTGTAACTTGGCCAGGCCTCTATTGATTTCATTTGGTGACAAATTTTAGACCCTTTCAGGTCCTTTACTTCAGTATAAGCTTAATACCAAACATACTAAATACTAGATGTTTACTGTTTTCTAATTGATAAACAGATCAACTCTAAATTTGAAAAATGGAGTCAATATTGAGCATGGGAATAAAAATTTTCAATATCTCTAGTAACCGATACCATAGAATTTCACTAAGGTGAGATCAGAATTACTTTTAACAAGAAAAAATAAAAATCCTGGAGAAATTGCTTGACAACTTGAACTTTCCAGAAAAGGATAGGTTATTGAGGGCAAAAGAAGGGAAGTCGTTATCATTTCCAGAGCCTCACACAGAGCTTGGCAGATGTGGTCTTTAAACGCTAGTAGAACTGATACAGACAGGGCCGTATGCTGCCTTAGGGACAGACACTGAGAAGACCCTCTGAAAGGCACTGCTGTTTTACTCCCATCCTCTCCAGCTTCTGAAAGTGTCTGGAAGTTCAAGTTTGGAACTCACTGGACACTTTGAGTATGATCAAAATCAAAATGCAGTCATTCTAGAACAGGCACAAAGTGGTCACAGGGAACAGCAGAAAGATGAGCTCAGAGTCTGCCCAATTTGGGATTCATTCCCAGCTCTGCCACTTACAAATTGTGTAACATAGGACAGATCTCTTAATCTCTCTGCACTTTTTTTATATGGCCAAAGCTGGATTTTTAAAAGGATTAACTGCCACACATGCTCAAGTAAAAGTAGCTGTTGTTAGTGGCATCTTTCATCTGAAAACTTTGAGAGAGAAAGAAAGATCCTGAAGAAAGCAGGACTCAGGGAGGGAGCAGGAAGGCACATCACCCAGAAGAGGAGGTTAAACGAGCCCCTTCAGCTTGTGCTGGGCCAAAGGCAGCCTCTGCAGACATCCCGGATATCCCACCGAGGCAGCTCACTTCCTGTCCCGCCCATGTCACCCAGTCACTTTCTTGTATGGCCTCGACTCCCCTTCCCTCACTTCCCCTGCCCCAACTGCTTCCCTTCTGCAAACAAACCACTTGGTACAGCCATGCTTGTGGCAGATTCTCCTGAGCTAAAATTGCATATGGACATTTAAATCAGTACTGATTCTTTATATAATGACAGATTCTACCCATAAGAGATAGAAGTCAATGAGATAAGAGAACCAAAACAAACAAAGTCAAAGAAAGAGGCCAAGACAGCACAGGACGTATCTAACATCTATCACTTTTTAAAACAAAATGTATAAAATGTGATTTCTAGATCTTATTGTGAATTGACACCAGATTCTTCAGGACAACTGAATAGTTTTCAAGCAGTCAGTGAATTAACTTTGGAAGCTGTAATTTCTTTTGAAAATAGGGGGAAAATTTTTTTTTAAGGACAAGAGGGGTAAAAAATGTTCCAAAAACGTTTCTATTATTGTTACTTATCGAAATGGGGATTAAAAGTGCTGTCAAATCTTCTCAAAAAGACTTTGGAGGAGAATTGACTCTCACCGGTGATGATTTGGGTTGTAACTGGGTCAGCAGGCGAGTTCTCAAGTCCCCTTGATGACCAGCCTGGTGACACTCTCAGGGTAGTAAAATCTTAGAGTGTTTTTAAGTAAAATCTTAAAGTGTTTTTAAAATCTCAGGGCAGTAAAATCTTTAAAGTGTTTTCTAAAGAGTAATGGGACCCACAATGTGAAAAAATAACCTCATTTGCGTTTGCATGTCTGTGCTCAGTCTTTCATTGTGTCCAACTCTTTGTGACCACGTGGATTGTAGCTCACCAAGCTCCTCTGTCCATGGGATTTTCCAGGCAAGAATACTACAGTAGGTTGCCATTTCTGACTCCAAGGGATCTTCCTCACCCAGGAATCTAACCTGCATCTCCTGTATTGGCAGGTAGATACTTTACCACTGTGCCACCTAGGAAACCCCATCTACATTTAAGCAGTTCCAGTTTGTATCCTCCCACTCACAGTGGGCAGGCTGATCTAGGGGAGAAGAAGAGCTGTGTAATGGGGGCCGTCCATACCGGGCAGCACCAACACCAGGGAGCAGTCTACTGCTGCCACTACTTTGCTCTGACTGTTCCAGCCCCAGGCAAAAGAAATCCGTCCCAGGAGACAGGACAGGCTGCAGGTGGTACTGGCCGGTGGTCGTGCCCCCTGTCCCCCATGCCAACTATCTGGTGTCTGAGATGTGTGTGGGGCTGTATCTCCTACCCTGAACAGAGTGCAGAGCCCACGTGCTACTCTGGAGCGTCTCTACTCTGAGCATGCGCTCTTGAGCTGTGATCTATTTCTTCTATACATTGAACATCAAACTAAAACCCAAACTCTGTGATATGGAGGGACAAGGGTCAATTCCTTCAGTCTGGTAGGCACACACTCACTTTAATATCCTCATTCCTTCCATTCAAATAACTCTCCATGAATCCAGGTGGAGGATCACTCTATTGGTAATTGAAATTACTGATCCATCTGGGGTTAGAATATTTGATTTTATTTATAAGGTCTAATTTTTTTTAAAATTTTATTTTTACTTTATTTTACTTTACAATACTGTTTTAAAAATGAACATGTGGAATATCAGATGAGGTCGGTCACACAGTAATATTCTATTCCTTGGACTTATGACAAGAACATAGTCTGTATGAAAAGTACCGATTGTTTTTTTTACAAAACAACAACATCATAGGTGTTTCTAGGCTCTGGCCCTAGCACCATCCTTCCTTTATGATTCTGCCACAGCTCCTACTCCCTAAACTCCAAAAGAGACCCATTTGATCAGCTACTAGGTTTAGTGGGTAAAAACACATCTAGCGCAGGGCTAAGCTGGGTTCTGACCTAATTCTACCAAGTACCAGCTTGGGCACATTGGGCAGTTTCCTGGCGTAATGGATGTTTCACTGTCAAAGGGGATTTCTATCAGGGTTGTAGAGAGGGTATAATGTGAAAAAGAACCTAACCTAGCACCTGATGCTGGGAAATTTCTTGGCCTGCCTCAGGCTCTTGGCTTTTTGCCCCACATTCCTGCAAACCTGGCTCTCTTTTATCCTTCAAGCTTCAACACAAATTTCCTAATCTCAGGACGCCTTCCCTGGCCACCTTATGTAAAATTGCAACACTCTGCCCCTGGAGGTTTTCTCTCCTCTTCTTTGCTTTACTTTTCTCCTTAGTTCCTATCATCCTCAAACAAACAGAATGTTTCACTTATTTATTGTCAGTAATCCCAGCTAGAATGGAGCCCCTTTAAGGTAGGGAACTTTGTTACTTCTTGCCTGGATTGATCTCTTGCAGACTACACACATAGCATTTTATAATATTTGTTAATGAGTGAACCAAAGGGTAGATCTTAGCAACTCTTAATATTAGTGCTCTTTTTTCACTCATTGCCATAAGCTCTGACGCAGCTACCCTTCTGCATTTCCTATTTGTGTAATAGCTACAAAAACACTTTCTTCTGCTGAGTGTTGAGCTCCTATTAGTTAATCATGCTCACACGTTTGACAGAAACCCTGCTTCACCACTGACTCTCACACTCCCCTGGAAAGAAAGCCTTGTCCCTGGTCGTGTTTGCACCAGGCAGAAGTCAGTTCACCTTCTTATGCATATCTGGATATGACAAGTATGAGCAGGCATTTCATGTACGTCTGTGTCTCAGGTCACTGGTTACGACTGCTTGTAGTACTATACCTGCAGCTAGGCTACTATATTGTAATGTAAGTTTATTGAAATTACAAATATTTGTCTTAGGATAGATCAGTTGAGTTTTGCTTGTGAGCAGAGTGTGAATAATGTGATGATTGGGCGTCCCTCATAGCTCAGTTGGCAAAGAATCTGCCTGCAATGCAGGAGACCCTAGTTCGATTTCTGGGTCAGAAGATTTGCTGGAGAAGGGATAGGCTACCCACCCCAGTATTCTTGGGCTTCCCTTGTGGCTCAGCTGGTAAAGAATCTGCCTGCAATGCGGGAGACCTGGGTTCAATCCCTAGGTTGGGAAGATCTCCTGGAGAAGCAAAATGCTACCCATTCCAGTATTCTGGCCTGGAGAATTCCATCGACTGTATTGTCCATGGGGTCACAAAGAGTCTGACACAACTGAGCAACTTTAACTTTCACTTTTACATAGTGGAAAAAGTTGGCTGCATCAACATCAACTGGTCACAAGACCATGTCATGTATAGAACACTGTGAGTCCTAGAGTTATCATCTTTACCACTTATTATCATGACTTTTGAGACTTATACCTGAGCTGGAGTGAGTAATGAAAGCACTTTCTCCCGAGTCATCACAGCACCCATCACCGGGAACATGGTTCTTTCCCTAAGGTGTATCCTGGCACATTGGACTATGACACTGTGTATGTAGCAGACACATTATAATTTGGATGAACAACTTGGAAAGATAGGAAGAAAATCTTTACTCCCAGGAATATTGGTTTGACATTTTTAAAAATGTTTGTTGTAGAAATAGTTTGGGAAATGTAGTGGTTAGTATTTCCACGAGATGGCACTCATTGTCTTCCTTACCTTTTACTAAGTTTTTGACATATTCTTAGTTAAAGAATATGAATGAACATATATGCATGTATATATGCACATATATGCATGAATATATGTATATATATACATGCAAATGAATACTCATATATGCATATATGTATATATTTATCTAAGGTTCTATAATTTACCTAGCTCATTCACATCCTTGACCAAAGTTTCATTTATTGTGGCCCCTTAGGGCCATGAGGATAGGACACTTGTTGGTGGGTATAGAGAGGGAATCACTGCTTTCATCCTCATCACTTCCACTCTATACTCTGCTTAAGCCAAAGGATGAAAATACAAAGCTGGCTTTGAGCCTAGGAATTTATGAACAGAAGGCAAGGATGAAGCACAAAACCATTTAGACAGAGAATAAACAGGAATGTAATGATATAAGCTATTTATAGAAAGACTACTATCTAGGTTGTTAGGGGACTGAGCAGGCTTGTAATTTGAAAAGCTGGTAACTCTTTAGAGAAAAAAAAAAAAAACATGAAAACACAGAGGTTCACTAACCTTGATCCCGTTAGCATCTGAGGCCCAAGAGGACTCTCCTTTCCTTTGTTGGTGGGTAATAATGTGAATTAAAAGAAGATACTTTTCACTTGAATTTCTCCTACTGCCCACTGCAGTCTTGGGCTCCAGTTAGAATGCTCCACCATTGACAGACTTCACTGTGGATTTTGAGGTCAGAGAATCACAATTACAGTCAGCTGGAGAATTAACTAGGACTTTGGATCATTAGGAAATAATCCTGTTTTCATTACATTAGCACAAATGAGGTGGGGTGGGGAGGAAGATCAGGAATTCGGAATCTATAGAAAAGCATATCAGATCATCTCTGGGGGAAAATACAAGTTTCTCAGCAACCATGACATCAACACACATCAGCAGACTGGAAATTCAACTCACGCTGACCTTGTAGGCCCTCAAACCAAGTGGCCACTTGGGAGACAGAAATGGGAAAGGTACTTATTACACAGTCTCATGCCACAGGCCTTAAATAATGGCAGTCAGTCCCTTCCACCTTTTCAGGAGCCTCTCCCTCACTGGGAGGAAGGTCTTTCCTTTCTATTAATATTTACATGCATTAGTTTTCCTCTGTGTAAATCCTAACATTTGTAAAGTACTTTGTTAATTTCAAAATACTTTGATGTCTAAGAATCTTCTTCATGCTTTTCAGTCACAGTGGTATGGAGATCAATATATTCATCCTGCTTTTACAGATAAGAATCCTGAATAGGGGAGGTGACTTGTCTGAGGTCACAAACTAGAGTAGCCCACCAGGCTCCTCTGTCCATGGAACATTCCAGGCAAGAATACTGGAGAGGGTTGCCATTTTCATTTGATCCCGGGGATCTTCCCAACTCAGGGATCAAATCCGTGTCTCTTGCATTTCCTGCATTGACAGGCAGATTCTTTACCACTGCGCTACCTGGGAAAACCCAAACTAGACAGAATCAAAGCCTGAAATGGAAAGAACTTGATCCCCAGGCCCATAGCCCACTCTGCCTTTTGGCTGATTGTGTATAAGCCCCAAATTGACATACCACAGGAACTAAAGTCTCCATTTTCCTCCATTGCACATCTAGGAGTGTAATTTAAGCTCTCTGTCCAGTGCATATTTTACATGTGATGTTTTTCATCCTTAAACGTTATTTGCTCTAACCTCCTTGAGAATAGAGCCATGACCTCAGAGAGAAGACACATTATATTAAGTTTCTCCTAGTCCTAAAACTGGATTTTCATTAAGGCCACTGCCTGATTCTTTTTTAGTACTGCCCCAGGCATGCTGGAGAGAGCTTATTTTCATGGTTAGCAAGGGCATCATTCAAAAGACAATCTGAATGTGGGCATTTATGAGGGTTTTTTTTTTTTTTCCAAAGCTGTTTGGATAACCTGCCGGGAAATCTTTAAAATAACCTGAAAAGAAATGCCATTTCTAATCTGGTGGACACACACATATACAACAGCAGATAGTTCTGAGTGCATATGTGTGTGTGTATTCGTGTGTGTGTGTATGTATGTTTGGAGGAAGAAGTGAAGGGTTCTTTGGGAAATAACTAGCCTAGAAACTCCTATTAGTTCATTCAGTTCAGTTCAGTCACTCAGTCGTGTCCAACTCTTTGCGACCCCATGAATCGCAGCACGCCAGGCCTCCCTGTCCATCACCATCTCCCAGAGTTCACTCAGACTCACGTCCATCGAGTCCGTGATGCCATCCAGCCGTCTCATCCTCGGTCGTCCCTTTCTCCTCCTGCCCCCAATCCCTCCCAGCATCAGAGTCTTTTCCAGTGAGTCAACTCTTCGCATGAGGTGGCCAAAGTACTGGAGTTTCAGCTTTAGAATCATTCCCTCCAAAGAAATCTCAGGGTCGATCTCCTTCAGAATGGCCTGGTTGGATCTCCTTGCAGTCCAAGGGATTCTCAAGAGTCTTCTCCAACACTGCAGTTCAAAAGCATCAATTCTCTGGTGCTCAGCTTTCTTCACAGTCCAACTCTCACATCCATACATGACCACTGGAAAAACCATAGCCTTGGCTAGACAGACCTTAGTCGGCAAAGTAATGTCTCTGCTTTTGAATATGCTATATAGGTTGGTCATAACTTTTCTTCCAAGGAGTAAGCATCTTTTAATTTCATGGCAGCAATCACCATCTGCAGTGATTTTGGAGCGGCAAAACATAAAGTCTGACACTGTTTCCACTGTTTCCCCATCTATTTCCCATGAAGTGATGGGACCGGATGCCATGATTTTCGTTTTCTGAATGTTGAGCTTTAAGGCAACTTTTTCACTCTCCACTTTCACTTTCATCAAGAGGCTTTTAAGTTCCTCTTCACTTTCTGCCATAAGGGTGGTGTCATCTGCATATCTGAGGTTATTGATATTTCTCCCGGCAATCTTGATTCCAGCTTGTGTTTCTTCCAGCCCAGCATTTCTCATGATGTACTCTGCATATAAGTTAAATAAGCAGGGTGACAATATACAGCCTTGATGTACTCCTTTTCTTATTTGAAACCAGTCTGTTGTTCCATGTCCAGTTTTAACTGTTGCTTCCTGATCTGCATACAGATTTCTCAAGAGGCAGGTCAGGTGGTCTGGTATTCCCATCTCTTTCAGAATTTTCCACAGTTTATTATGATCCACACAGTGGAAGGCTTTGGCGTAGTCAATGAAGCAGAAATAGATGTTTTTCTGGAATTCTCTTGCTTTTTCCATGATCCAGCGGATGTTGGCAATTTGATCTCTGGTTCCTCTGCCTTTTCTAAAACCAGCTTGAACATCAGGAAGTTCACAGTTCACATATTGCTGAAGCCTGGCTTGGAGAATTTTGCTCATTACTTTTAGTTCATTAGCCAGTGTCAAGTATCTGTATTTCAGCCCTTCTGCACTAGATTTAATGAGTTGAGGATGTAGACACAAACCAAGATAAAGAATCTGGAAGTTTGAGGTATAAAGACCAGTCAGAAAAACCTTTGAATTTGCCTTCTTCAAGTATTTTGGTTCTGAGCCACCCAGAAATGCTTGAGACATGAGCAACCACCAAGACAGGGCTAACTCAACTTGATCAAGCCTCTTTACACCTGCTGTGAGGGCCACTGAAATGTCATCATGCATGTGTGCCTGTGTGTGTAGAAATACGAAAGCATCTCTCCCATTCTCATTCCCTGCATGTTTTCTCTGTCACACGTATGTTTAAGGGTATTTTTCTATTTGAATTTTTGCTTCTGCTTCTTTTTAAAAGGCCAGCGGAAAAGTGTTTAAAGAGAGAAGAATTACAGAAAAAATCAGTTTCACCAAATTGACTTCAGTGTCTGTTGACTATACTTACATGCACGCACATATACACAAGAACATACACACACACTTACAAACACAAACCATTTCCATACTCCCTGCAGTAATCTAAATAATTAATAGTGACTTTCTCTTAGGTCCTTTGAAAGAAGCATTCTTAGGCATTAGAATCTCCATCATTCTCCTGCCAAGTTGCAACGAATTCCTCTTCAAAGCTGTGACCCTGTTGATTTTTCTTGCTGCCAAATTTCACAACAGGAAGAAAAATAGCTTGATATTAGAGTGATTAAATTTCAGGGAGAGCTGACAGAATGGAGTTCTTCAGAACCTAAACTCTGCCAATTTTGATGTCTCTAATTTATTCCAACAACCGTTTAAGTCTGAATGCCTCCATTTTAATCACATTAACAGTATATTACAAAGAAACTGAACACCCAAAGAACTCCAGTTGCAAAATGAATTTGGCTCTTTCCCCTCCTCTTTATGTTTGTGATGATCAAATAGCTGCTAGCACAAACCATTTGCTGGAGCCAGTCCTTTGGCCATTTCCCTCTGCCTCCTGCTTCCTTAGCCAGAGGCCTGGCCCTGGGTGCTTGCCCAGGTATCAGAGGAGAAATAAACACACCTAACCCTCAAGCAATAGCATAGGTAGTGAGCTCATAGTGTCCAAGAGCCCACATTTTTCTTGCATTTGGCCGGTGGTACAGAAAATTAGCTGTGTGAACTTCACCAACATCAATATATACCCACCCAGAGCCCAAGTCTGACAGACATCATGCCTAACTAGGGAGGCAGCACCAATGCCCCCAAGAAACTATGGGTCCCTGGGCCCCCTCCTGGGTCTGACTAGTTGATAATGTATTAGGCTGTCAACAGGGTCAATGCAGAGATTTGTTCACACCAGGCCTGAGCCCTTGCCAACTGGCCCATTCTGTTGGTTCTGTACTCGCATTAAGCTGCAGGAAAGCTGAATATTTAATGCAGATAGTTTATTTGAAACCAAGTGCTTCTGTTCTCTAGGGTCTACTTTCTGTCACCAGCCTACATCCTAGAAAACAGAATAAACATTTTTCTGCCCTGCACAAGCCAAGCTATGTTCCTATTTCAATTCACAGTAGCCATCAAACTGCATGTGTGAGCAGACTGAAAATTCAAACACCTCTTCACTGTCTTGGCATATCGCCTGGTGTCTTGATATTTGCTGTTGGCCTGGCTGTGCTAACCTCTCAGGTCTGCCCCTCACTAGGTAACTTTCAGCAAGTTATTTATGTTCTCAGAGATTTAGTTTTCTCAGTTATTAAGATGGGAAAAAATAATTGTTCCTACTTCACACAGTGTAGCCATGAGAAACAAGTGAAATTAAGCACGAAAAGTACTTAACAGAGACTGGCCTATGGTGAGTGCTTAATAAAGCACTTAATATAGTAAGTGCATAAAGAAGTGCTTAACCAATGTTATTGCTAATGTGATCTTTATTAATATTATCCACTTGTAAATTGCTTTAATTCAAGATTTATCATGACTTGATAACGCAGAAAAGGAGATGAGAAAGCTACAAATTACAATAATTCCTACTTAGTATGGACTCTAGAGCAGTAATATGCTTGGAAGAAGAGTTGGGGGGATTGTCTTAAAGTTGCCTTTGCATACTAAGCCTACTTGTTTTCCTTAGACTATGTGATTATTTAAGGTGGTTTGGTGAATACAGGCACGGATGGAGGCTCAAGGATGACATCTTTTTGTATCTTCACATTTCCCATCTATTCTCCCCCCTGGTTTTTCCACATCATATTTTCCCTTCAACGTTATCCCCCAAGGCCAAGAACAAAGATTTTTTTCAAAATAATTTTGCAAAGTCCTTGATTTCCACTTGAAATATCTTTGAAAGAAATGCATCATAAAAATAGAATTAAATACCTAGCAAAGATTGTTTTCCTCCTCATTGTTAAGCCAAGGAAGCATCTTTGTTAATAACCTTAGGAGATTTCATAACACGTGGGTGGAAAGATGAATATTGAAAGATGAATTTAGTCAAACATGAGGTAATTGCCCTCAATCAGGCACTAAAGGCAATGAGAAAACAAGATTTTTGTTTTTAGAGTTTACCTTTAGTTCAATCAACAAATACTTTGAAGAATAAACAGGAGAGCTTTGGGATTGTGAAAGGTGAAATGGAACTTTTTTGGCATTTCAAAGCAGATGGCATGTTCCAATTTCTGTTCAAGCAGCAGACCTCTTTTCCCTGTAAAATCAGTAATATTTCCTTGTCTATTGGTTATACCAAGGGAACATTTCATGCAAAGTTGAGCTCAATAAAGGACAGAAATGGTAGGGACCTAACAGAAGCAGAAGACATTAAGAAGAGGTGGCAAGAATACACAGAAGAACTGTACAAAAGAGATCTTCATGACCAAGATAATCACAATGGTGTGATCACTCATCTAGAGCCAGACATCCTGGATGGTGAAGTCAATTGGGGCTTAGAAAGCATCACTACAAACAAAGCTAGTGGAGGTGATGGAATTCCAGTTGAGCTCTTTCAAATCCTGAAAGATGATGCTATGAAAGTGCCACATTCAATATGCCAGCAAATTTGGAAAACTCAGCAGTGGCCACAGGACTGGAAAAGGTCAGTTTTCATTCCAATGCCAAAGAAAGGCAACACCAAAGAATGCTCAAACTACCACACAATTGCACTCATCTCACATGCTAGTAAAGTAATGCTCAAAATTATCCAAGCCAGGCTTCAGCAATACGTGAACCATGAACTTCCAGATGTTCAAGCTGGGTTTAGAAAAGGCAGAGGAACCAGAGATCAAATTGCCAACATCTGCTGGATCATGGAAAAAGCAAGAGAGTTCCAGAAAAACATCTATTTCTGCTTTATTGACTATGCCAAAGCCTTTGGCTGTGTGGATCACAATCAACTGTGGAAAATTCTGAAAGAGATAGGAAATACCAGACCACCTGACCTGCCTCTTGAGAAACCTGTATGCAATTTCTGCAGTATGTTAGAACTGGACATGGAACAACAGACTGGTTCCAAATAGGAAAAGGAGTACGTCAAGGTTGTATATTGTCACTCTGCTTATTTAACTTCTATGCAGAGTACATCATGAGAAATGCTGGGCTGGAAGAAGCACAAGCTGGAATCAAGATTGCCGAGAGAAATATCAATAACTTCAGATATGCAGATGACACCACCTTTATGGCAGAAAGCAAAGAAGAACTAAAGAGCCTCTTGATGAAAGTGAAAGAGGAGAGTGAAAAAGTTGGCTTAAAGCTCAACATTCAGAAAATGAAGATCATGACATCTGGTCTCATCACTTCATGGCAAATAGATGGGGAAACAGTGGAAACAGTGGCTGACTTCATTTTTTCTGGGCTCCAAAACCACTGCAGATGGTGACTGCATCCATGAAATTAAAAGACGCTTACTCCTTGGAAGGAAAGTTATGACAAACCTAGACAGCGTATTAAAAAGTAGAGACATTACTTTGCCAAGAAAGTTCCATCTAGTCAAGGCTATGGTTTTTTCAGTGGTCATGTATGGATGTGAGAGGTGGACTATAAAGAAAGTTGAGTGCCAAAGAATTGATAGTTTTGAACTGTGGTGTTGGAGAAGACTCTTGAGAGTCCCTTGGACTGCAAGGAGGTCCAAAAAGTCCATCCTAAGGGAGATCAGTCCTGGGTGTTCATTGGAAGGACTGATGTTGAAGCTGAAACTTCAGTACTTTGGCCACCTGATGCAAACAGCTGACTCATTTCATAAGACTCTGATGTTGGGAAAGATTGAGGTGAGGAGGAGAAGGGGACAAACGAGGATGAGATGGTTGGATGGCATTACTGACCCAATGGACATGCGTTTGGGTGGACTCTGGGAACTGGTGATGGACAGGGAGGCCTGGCATGCTGTAGTTCATGGGGTTGCAAAGAGTCAACATGACTGAGTGACTGAACTGAACTGAACTGAATGAGCTAGAACAGATTTTTTTTTTCCCTAAACAGTTGACCCTTCACATAGAGATTAAGACTTAAAAGGACTGGATAAAACACAATTATTAATACTGCCTCTGAGCCTTCTGAAAGGAAGTTCCTTAGCCAAGCAGAAGAGTATGCTGTTCCAGTTTTCTCAGCTTTCTCCTCATGTTTTCAGTTGAGAAAGGAGTAGAATTTTTGGACATTTAGGTCCTCAAGAAAGTCGAGTCCACTCTTGTCTGTCTGGAGAATGGATGGCACCTCTACACTGGAATTCGATGGTGTAAGAGTGGGAAGGCATTCCATGTGTGCCTTGTTGCCTTAGGCTGCCCTGAAATTATAATATTGGGTTCTCTTTCTTTTGGGACCAGTGCAGTATATTCCAACTATACTAGATATAGGGCTTCCCCCGGGGGGGGGCTAGTGATAAAGAACCCACCTGCCAATGCAGGAGACATAAGAGACTTAGGTTCAATCCCTGGGTTGGGAAGATCCCCTAGAGGCACAAACAACAAGCCACTTCAGTATTCTTGCCTGGAGAATCCCATGGACAAAGGAGCTTGGCAGGCTTTAGTCCATGGGGTAACAAAGAGGTGGACACGACTGAAGCAACTTAGCATGCACCTACTAGATATAACCAGTCAATCAAAGAGCAATCAGCCCAATCATTTGGAGCGTTAGCATAAATCTGCATCAGGTTCTGAATCTCATCCAGAGTAATGGAGTATTCCTCTGCTGAGGTTCCCTAGGGAGAATGTTACTTAATGCTCATCTTTCAAATATAGCTAAAACTCAATCACATTTTTATTACAAATATAGTATGAATTATATATGAACCAGCTATATGTCTAAGGTCTACAGGGAATGGTCTCTTAAAATGTAACATTTTCTTATGTAAATCAAAACTACAGTGAGGTACCTACCACCTCATACTGGTCAAAATGGCCATCATTTAAAGTTTACAAATAACAAATGCTGATGTGGAGAAAAGGGAACCCTCCTAAACTGTCAGTGGGAATGTAGATTGCTGCAGCCACTATGGAAAACAGTATGAAGGTTCCTCAAAAAACTAAACAGGAGTTGGATATAATCTAGTAATCCTACTCTTGGGCATAGATCTAGACAAAACTATAATTCAAAAACATACATGCATCCTTAGTTCATAGCAGCACTATTTACAGTAGCCAAGACAAGGAAGTAATGTTAATGTTCATCAATAGATGAATGGATAAAGAGGATGTGGTTATTGTTGCTTAGTTGCTAAGTCATGTCCAACTCTTTTGCAACCCCATGACTATAGCCCACCAGGCTCCTCTGTCCATGGGATCATCCAGGCAAGAATACTGGAGTGGGTAACCATTCCCTTATTCAGAGGATCTTTCTGACTTATGGATCAAACCCGTGTCTCTTGCATTAACAAGTGGATTCTTTGCCACTGAGCCACCACGGAAGTACACACACACACACACACAACAGAATACTACTCAGCCATTAAAAAACAATGAAATAATGCCATTTGCAGCCATATTTGCAGCACCTAGAGATTATCATACTAAGTCAGAAAGAGACAAATACAGTATAATATCACTTATATGTGGAATCAAAACTATGACACAAATGAACTTATCCATGAAACAGACTCACAGGCACAGAGAACAGACTTGTGGTTGCCAAGAAGGAGGGGTGTGGGAGGGATGAATTGGGAGTTAGGGATTCAGTTCAGTTCAGTTGCTCAGTCGTGTCCAACTCTTTGTGACTCCATGGACTGCAGCACGCCAGGTTTCCCTGTCCATCACCAAGTCCTGAAGCTTGCTCAAACTCACATCCATCCAGTCGGTGATGCCATCCAACTATCTCATCCTGTGTTGTCCCCTTCTCCTCCTGCCTTCAACCTTTCCCAGCTTCAGGGTCTTTCCAAGTAAGTCAGTTCTTCGCGTCAGGTGGCCAAAGGATTGGAGCTTCAGCTTCAACATCAGTCCTTCCAGTGAATATTCAGGACTGATTTCCTTTAGGACTGACTTGCTTGATCTCCTTGCAGTCCAAAGGACTCTCGAGAGTCTTCTCCAGCACCACAGTTCAAAAGCATCCATTCTTTGCTGCTCAGCTTTCTTTAAAGTCCAACTCTCTCATCCATACGTGACTACTAGAAAAACCATAGCTTTGACTAGATGGACCTCTATTGGCAAAGTAATGTCTCTGGTTTTTAATATGCTGTCTAGGTTGGTCATAACTTTTCTTCCAAAGAGCAAGTGTCTTTTAATTTCATGGCTGCAGTCACCAGCTGCAGTAATTTTGGAGCCCCCCAAAATAAAGTCTCTCACTGCTTCCATTGTTTCCCCATCTATTTGCCATAACATGATGGGACTGGATGTCATGATCTTAGTTTTTTGAATGCTGAGTTTTAAGCCAGCTTTTTCACTCTGTTTTACTTTCAAGAGGCTCCTCAGTTCCTCTTCACTTTCTACCATAAGGGTGGTGTCAACTGCATATCTGAGGTTACTGATATTTCTCCCAGCAATCTTGATTCCTGCTTGCGCTTCATCCATCCCAGCATTTTGCATGATGTACTCTGCATATATGTTAAATAAGCAGGGTGACAATATACAGCCTTGATGTATTCCTTTCCTGATTTGGAATCAGTCTGTTCCATGTCCGGTTTTAACTGTTGTTTCTTGAACAGATTCTGTTCTTGCGTACAGATTTCTCAGGAGGCAAGTAAGGTGGTCTGTTATAACCATCTCTTTAAGAATTTTCCACAGTTTGTTGTGACCCACACAGTCAGAGTCTTTGGCATAGTCAATAAAGTAGGGAGTATTGGGAGTTTGGGATTAGCAGATGCAAATTACTATGTATAGAGTCAATAAAAACAAGGCCTACTGTATAGCCCAGGGAACTATATTCAATATCCTGTTATAAACCATAATAGAAAAGAATATGAAAAAAGAATGTCTATATACTTATAGCTTTAATCACTTTGCTGTGCAGCAGAAATGAAGACAACATTGTAAATCAACTCTGCTTTAAAAGTAGCATTTTCTTGGAGGGTCTTAGATCCCTAGGTTCCTTGGAGGGGCTGGAAATCTTTCCAACACACAAGGGGAAAATAAAATTTCTTTAATGAGTGAGATAAAAGTGCAAGCTTCTTTATCGAGTTTAGTATTCTGTGAACTAAATTCATTATTTTTTTTACAATGCTTCTTTTAGGAAGCTGAGGATACTTGGAAAAATACCATGTCCTGCAGACTAGTCTGTTTAAGCACAAGTAACTTCAGTCTATGCACAAGAGGACATGAGTATTATTATCTGGTTACCATTTAATGTTAAGATATATAATTTAGCTCCATCAGAACAATCTGCAAATTTTTGTTTTATGTCCCTGATATGTTTCAGTGCTTCCTAGTTTATAATCTATCAGAATTTGAGTAAAATTTGTGTCCTACTGTTGTGTGAAAATTGGATAAATCTTAATTATGTTGAATTGGTTCATGGTGCTTTTGAAGTCTACGACACCCTTCTACTTTTCTGTATATTCATTCTATTAATTTTTGAGAGTTTGATATTGGAACTCTAACTGAAAATCTTAATTTATCTATTTAAAAACTAATTTTAATATATAGTGGAACTATATGTAACCTTGTTCTGTTATTTTCCAAGTCTCCTGAAAATGTGTTATCATACTTTCATAATTTAAAAAAAGAAAAGAAAAGAAAAAATTTTTTAAAGGAATAACCTGCAAAGAAAATGCAGTAATGCCAGTATGAAATGTAAAGAAATGACCTTTCTCACTTACCCTTTATGACACCATTTCTGTCAAGATGGCTCCCTCTTGGGCATTTACACTCTGAATTTTCAGTGTTTACTTCCTTACTAATGTTCTTCTAAATCCACTTCTGGCTATAGATTGTTCCTCTCAATTTTTACTTCCAGCCTCTTGGCACCAACTATCTGAGCTATCGACTGATCTCTCTTTTTCCTGACATTCACTCTGACTTACAGGGCCTGAGTCCTTTGTGTGCGTTTGGAGCCATCTTTGGAGGCAGACTTGCTAGAGCGGCAGGTTGCCTGATGATGAAGTCCCTTCCCCATTTACACTTGAATAAAAGAATACCATCCACTTATAGCAGTGTACTTCTCAGGAAGAGCAAGTTGGCCATTTGTTCCTCTGTCGGCCTTTGTGTGTGATTTCTCTTTTAATTCTTGATCATTCTGGCAGCAAACGCATTTGCTGTGAAATGTGCCATACCCTGACTATGCACGTGATGTCTCCAAGAATTTGGAGAAAATCTCAAAGTCAATGTTAGAAAAAAATAAATATTTTAACCATGGTTAGAAAAATCAAAGACAGTTACTTATAGGAAAGTATGTCCAGTTATAATATAGTCTTCACAGTATGGGTAATAAGTATTTTAGAAATAAAGCAACATCTGTCCGTAGGGGGAAGTGAATGCTGAAACTAAATAGTTACAGTGGTCTGAGGAGCAAACAGAAATAAATGTAAAGACTCTTAAGACCTTGGCACAGAGAGTGAAATAATGAGTTGTTTTGACAAGTTCAGAAAAATATTTCTGTCTCTCCTCTTTCCTACGCTTTGGCACTTCCTTTACCTTCTATTGATTTGTTCCTCATTTCCCTTGCAACAAAATTTACCTTCTTGTAAACATATCATATGATATTCTTTCCACAAAGACTATTTCTAGAGCCTCTGCCTTCTTCCTAAATGATTTACAACTTTTTCTTTCCTACCTTTTATTATTCCTCCCTCCACTGAAAAACCGAAAACAAACATTTGACCAGCACAGAATAATATATATTTTCCCAGTTATCCAGGGAATGAAGATGAAGATGGGCGTCTAGTCCTGCATAGACAACCACTTCTGCTGTCCATGGTGAATATTCCCAGGGGTCCTTTCAGCTTGACATCTTTGTCTCTAAGTCTTCGTCTCCAGGTGTCTCATAACTGGATGGTTCATCACTGCTCTTCCCTCATCCCCATGTCCCTGTTAGGTTGACAGACTCCTTCCAGCCTCTGAGTCTTCCCACATGTTCACCTACAGCCGAGAGCCAGCAGACATCTAAGGGGAGAAGCTGAATTCAGTCAACAGAATTAGGAGGAATATGGCCCATATCACTATTGACACTAAATCACACTTAACTTTTTACACTTAAATTCTATCCAAATGGGCACTCCATTCCATTTCAAGAGCTAAGCTCTTTCTCGAAGAAAAGTTCTAGATCAGTTGTCCTCCTTGTCTTCACAAGCATAAGTGTTTTTGGTTCTAAAAGGGGCCATTTGAATAAAACATATGCCTCCTTAGGTAAATTGTGTGTCCTCTCTATGGATTGCATTGCAGACTGCAGTGTCCGTCTTCTACTTTTTTATCTCCTCTTGAGGAGTCATAATCCTTTTTTGGAAACCATGATTGTTTTGAGAAATTAAGGCGGATTGAGCTGTTTCCTCCTGACTATTATCAAGGCTCTAAACTATATTCGATGAGCTATCTTCTGATCTGTAGGTCAACTCTTCATAATTCGTTCAGTTTCATGGTTTAAAAAAATGTTCTGTACTCTAATTCAAATCTTATGTTTTATAAATAAGAAAAACAAGCTCTCTAAATTAGGTTAAGTGACCTACATAAGATTACACAGCCAATTTGTGGAAGATAGTGAACAGTACCCAGTTATTTATTATTTTCATTTACCACTCCATAAACAAATTAATTTTCCTATAGTTCCACAGATAGGTATGTGAAGATCATGCACATCCATTGAATATGTTTAAACCCACTTTTGGGTTGGGAAATCTCTCATGTTTGTACAATTATGGTACTTCCATCAGAGGACAGCAGTCCACCAGCATCACAATAAGCTCTTTATCCTCTAGTTAGTAAAGACAGCCAACATTTGCACAGTATTCTACATTCTTCATACAAAAGGCTTGTGACATGCTGACATTCTACCCTGACTCTTACCCTATGAGGTTGATATTATTAATATTTCTGCTCTATAGATAAGGACACCAAATATTCCCAAGTAGAAACTACTTATTGTTCAAGTCATTGCTTGAGTCACATGACTTCATATTCAAGTAGTTCTTGCTTTAGCTTAGGATACATTTAGACCTCCTTCAAAACTGATAGATATGTCCATACCTTCTTAGCTGGAGTGCCTTCTTAGAGGAGTTCTAATGGATGAGGAACTGTAACAGCACAATCTGACTTCACATTTTTGCCCCACCCAGCAGAACTGGCCAAGCATACATATGTGCTTAGGAGTAAGTTTTGATTAAATGGTGCTATAACAATTGGTGCCCAAGTCTTAACAGTGACAAATCCCACACTGTGGTACCCCAGATTTTAAATTTTAAATTGGATTTGAGAAAAAGCAGCTACCATTCTTATTAAATTATTTCTGAGAAAATATTTTATATACAAGCATCTAAATAAATATTTGTTTTAACTTCTAATTTACGAATCAATTAATGCACACAACGCAGCAATTTTTCCCCCTCTAGATGACTTTTATTTCTACTTTTATATCTTCAAGAAAATTTTCAGTTATTTATAACTACACTTTATAAAGTTGCTTTGCTGCTAGAGCCAACATAAAAGTGCATGTGATTTATCTTCACAATATTTTATCTCTTTCTTTATCCATATGAAGTCTGGTTTCCCAACAGAGCTGTTCTACCATTAGAGGATAGTCTGATAATTCTACTGAAGTATATTAAAATTTTAATTTTTAAAATAAAAAATAAATATATTGAGGGCAGTTTTCAATGTATGTTTTTCTAGTGGTCCACATTAATGGCTCATGCTCATCCTGAGAAGAGACTCATAATGTGGTCACCTGATTTGAAAATAAATAAAATTTCTCACTGCTCTAAGGGACCCAATGAAGAAAGAAATTTATACTCAAAGCATTTGAAAAATCACCAGTATATCATTAATAGAAACATTCTTTGCATAGAGCCATCAAAGTAATCCCATCAGCATGGAGTTGTGAGTATTAAAGAATCACCTGGGTGAGGCACAGAAAGATGACACCCCAAACAAACCAGGGAGTGAAGGATCGCCTGGGCAGAACCTCAAAGAGAGTGGGGTCTGGCCTAAGCATTGCTCACCCCCGCTCCCTTACCATCCCTCCTGTGAGTATTCTGCATCCACATGCTGCCCATGAAAGTCACCTCCTAAACATCATCCCATTTCTGCTCTAGTCCTCACCTCTCCTTTAGATGCTAGTCCTGGAGGCAACTGCTCTCAACTTTCTGACTCCTCAGAAAGCAGTCTGTGCAATGAAGTTCTCCAAGGGGTTCATGACTGATCATTCAGTCAACTGATCATTTGCCCCCTGATCACAGACTCCCCATGAAATGCAATGCTTTGGCCCAAAGCCTTAGCCCAAAGTGCTGGCCAGGGTAGAGAGTTTTTGACTGATAGCCTTGTTAGTTGTGGTATAGCAAAAAGCTCTAAAAAATCCAGAGATCTGGATTCAAGACCTGGTTTACCATCAAACGACTTTCCTCATTTTAGATCTGAAAGCCACTTGCCTTGCCCTCAGGTCTCCATCTAAGAAATGAAGACTTATAGGTTGTTTTAGGAGAGGAAAAAGCAGACTGTCCATTATTTTTATTACTGAGAACATTACAAGAGCTTAAAATCATGTTTGCGTCTCGTGCATTTGTAACACTACTAGTATTGCTTTCATATATCAATAATACCAAATGTACAAGCAAATCAGGATAAATTAATTATCACCCTTTTTTCAGTTTCTTTTAAAAGTAAAAGATCCATATATAATGAATACTGTCAAATGTATGTCTTGGTCTTACAGCTGGCCCTTGTTAAAGGACTGTGCTTAGTCATTCAGTCATGTCCAACTCCCTGTGACTCCATGGACTATATTGCCAGGCTCCTCCACCCAAGGAATTCTGCAGGCAAGAATACTGGAGTGGGTTGCCATTTCCTTCTCGGGGAGATCTTCCCAACCCAGGGATCGAACCTGAGTGTACTGTATCATAGGTGGGTTCTTTATACCATCTGAGCCACTCAGGACTAGGAAGACGCAGATGCATGGAAATGAGGATCTTGTGTCCTGCATCTCCCCAGCCCCTTCTGTAGCCAGGGGTGGACGCAGGGCACAGTGGGCTTGGCAGAGCTTGCCAGGCAGTGGAGACTCTACCCGCAAGCTCCACTGGCTCCCAGGCCTGTTCCTTCCCCAGCTGTGCAGTTCAAAACTGCTGATTCATGCTCCTGCTCCCAGCCTAATGACCATGAACACGCTCTGATTTTTTTTCTTCAGGCACATTTTCTTGGTAACCAGGCGGATGATGTGCTAATGCAAATTGGCAGACTTGAACTGAAAGTACAGAAACTGGATCTGCCATGTGGAAGAACAAAGGACAAAAGAAACTTCCAGGCTGCCCTTCTGCCTTGGGTTTCCACCTCTGGCTCACAATAAGTGCTCAACAGAGATGTGGTATTCAGGGGAGACCTGTGGTGACCGTTAGGATTTTAAAACACGATGAGCCATCATTCTTTTCCTTGAAAATAAACTTTCTTTGAGCCCTTTTAGTAACCTTGCTTTCAGAGACTCTCCTGCTAATTTCTTTGTGTGGAATAGCTCTGGGTCAGCAGCCTCTACTGAATTCAGTGAGGCAGAAAGTCCAAATTTGCCTTTTCTCAAAATCTATCTTGGCCCTAACCTGGCCGCATCTCGCTTCTGAGTCATATAGCAAAGGTTCATTGGAGGTCACCCTAGTTCCGTGGACTAATTTGGAGCTTTAATGTATGGCTGTTGAAATAATGTTTAATCTCTTCTTGTCAGCTGGCTGGATGAGACAATAATATTGTCCCATGTTGCTGCACAAGTGATTAAAGAACAAGAGCAGATTGAGGCCTGCTTTTCTACTGCTGTCTCACAGGAAAGCACAGAAGATACTGCAGAAAGAACGAGCCTTCTGCAATATACAGATATTCCCAGAAAGACAATTCCACATCCAGCTGATTGCCTGTGTTTTCACTGCACTGCCGAGTGGAATGCTAGGCTGTGGGCTCCTGTTTCACTAAGGTTCTCTTCTAGCTGACTGAGACTCACCTATTTTCTGACCATGGACTTGGAATTTGTTGTAAAGTGAGGGGACTGATGTGAACCAATTGAAATTCTGCAAACAAATTCAGCTCAGATTTGCAGTTGTTGTTTCTATTCTGAAATGAGCTTTTTCTTTATTATCCAGGAACTTGTCAGTTAGGTGGGTTGGGGTGAGTCTATTTTAAGATGTGAAAACTGGTAAATAAATCACCTTGGGTAATTTCATGCTGAAAGCGAAACCTCCTGTTGATGAAAAGGAAGATGTTTGGTTTCAATTGGAAAGGTCATGGTCGGTTGCTCCGCTAAGCTGATTTTAAAAGTGATATGGTGATAGGCACAGGAAAGGGTAGAAAATCCTTACACAGCAAAATGAAGATGAGGATTTTTCTCATCACAAGGGAGTAAGATTCAAACCAAAGTCCTAATAAAGAGATCATTTTAAGATCAGAGAATCAAAGGTTGGCTCTAATGGGTTTGAGTTTCTATTAACAGATTATAAATGGTTGTTTCCTTAATCAGTTAGGCACCTAGAACAATCTTCAGATAGTTATTACCACTCTATAATAAAAATACTAGCAATGAAAATTTTTATTTTTTCCTCTGTCCTTTAGAATGCCAAATCTTAATATCATCCAATCAACTAAATGCCTATTTTACCTTTTGAAGTGATCCACAGCCAATAGTATACCATAAACCTGTATTGTTGATAAGGATGGTTGTCAGATTAGCCCTAGAGATCTCACTGGATGAAGAGCCAGGAGGAAACAGCTGCAATCCCTCCAAGTCCCTAGGGCTGTCACTAAGTGGCACTGGGAGGTATCTGAAAGCCAATCACCATGAACCTGGAGTGTTCTAAGCACCATCCACAAGGAGTACCCGGGAGATTAAAGGGGGAAATTATATTAAAATTATTATCTCCACTATGCAGATTAAAAAAAAAAATGAGCACATCAGTAACACCTCTCTGTCCCAACAACCAACTGAATTTGAATCCATTTTTTCTATACTTGTGCCTTAAATTGGACATCTATCAGACCATGCCACTTCTTTTGGCGTAGGGAAAAGAAGAAATAGAAAATTGGATAAACAAGCACAAAAGCTACGTTCTGAGGTTAAAGAAAAATCCAAGATGACACAATAGGAGCAATTTTCCAATGACCTGTTGTTTGAAGATTGAGGAGTAGAGATGGGTTCCAGGAAAGCACCAAGAAATGGGTTCCATTTAAAAAGTAATGCTTGACTCAGAGCAAGGATATAGAACAAAATTCTGAAAAGTTGATCCTGACGTGTGTTTCCTTTTTCTGAGTTAGCAAAAGAATTAAGTTCCTTATTCTTCCCCACTAAAGGAAAAGTAAATTCACTTCTTCATAAGTGTGTTCTCATATCCCAAGCGGTTGAACAGCAACAACTGATTAACATGGAAATGGTCAAAACAGCATGTGTTTCATAATTCAAAAACATAACCAAGGGAAGAAAAACATCTTGGATTGAAGTTGTGCTTGTTTCAGACAGAATATGTGAGAAGAGACACAATAATAAAGGCAAAGATCAGGAAAATATGGAAAAGATGGCAATAAGAGTGGACAGGGTAGACCTAGCTTTGGCCTGGGAGCATTGACTTCTCTGATCTTGCTCTTGACAATGGCTACCTTGAGACCTCCTGTGCCCAAGTCCGGTGAATACATTGTTCCCTGGAAGCTCTTGTTACCATTAGAGTATTGGAGCTGTGGCCTAGCTCCATTCAGAAACCCCCACTTCGTGTCCAGTTTTTAAAATATGTAGAAATATAACAACTGAAACAGCCCACTAGGTAAGCATTACTAAAATTGACTCTGGAAAACTGACCAAGACGTAAGAAACAGAAAGTATTTATTGGGCCTTTTATTGAGCAAGTACGGTATGTCAGTTATCATACCAGAAACTCCAACCTGTTTTCTAATTGAATATTCTCAAGAAGCATGTAGGCTATGGAAGTATACTAGAAACGGAGAATCAGGGAGGTTCAGTTACTTCCCCAAGATTATACAGTTGTAAGTGAAATGACTGGGATTCATTTCCATGTGGGTTTTAATTTCCAACTAGTACAGATACAAGTTTATTAGTTGGAAATTAAAATGGACATGAGTTTGAGCAAACTCTGGGAGATAATGAAGGACTGGGAAGCCTGGCGTGCTGCAGTCCATGGAATTGCAAAGAGTCAGACGAGACTTAGTGACTGAACAGCAAAGATACAAGTGGAATTTCAGCACATATAATGCATGTATGCAAATATTTCAAAATGTATAATTACTAACATCATTGTTATAGAATTGTAATGGATCATCCCAGGCCAGAACTTAATGAGGCAAAATTTCCCATTAATACATCTATAATTTTAAGTACAGTGAGATATTGACAACTAATTCTCAGTGAGAGAAGTCAGGGAAGATGAGCACATCAGAATCACTGGCACAACCTGTTAGAGCACATCTCTGATGCCTATCCCCACCCTAGTCCACTTCACTTCTATTTGCAAATGTTATTGGGAGAATGTGTTCTTAATTCTTAGAAATGTTAGGTCAGGAAAAAAATATATTGTGACATCACTTTGTAAATGTTCACACAAGTAAATGTTTTTATGCTTCTTCATTATCTTCAAGTAAAGGAATTTCTAGGTGAATACATTCTCAAGTTTTTTGGATTGTTATATTTTGGTGGGCTTCCCAGGTGACTCAGTGGTATAGAATCTGCCTGCAATTCCAGAGACATGGGTCCAGTTCCTGGGTTGGGAAGATCTCCTGGGGAAGGAAATAACAACCCACTTCAGTATTCCTGCCTTGAAAATCCCATGGTTAGAGGAGCCTGGCAGGATACAGTCCACGGAGTCACAAAAGAGTCAGACACGACACAGGGACTGAAACAACAGCAATATTACGGCAGTTCATTTGCGTCACACACAATTTTACATGCAAACAATATTCTCATAAATATGAATGCTTATGCCTCTCATTTACTTCACTGACATATTCTGCATGTACACGTATACTAATAGCACCATTAATGCACTGACTTCAGATTAGGTCAAAATTAGAGAAAATTAGTCCATAATAAAATGTCAAAACCCCTAAAAATGGTATAGCAAGGGATATCAATGGATCTGGCTACTATTATCATCTATTCATTAATTTATTCATCTATTTACTACTGCTGCTGCTGCTGCTGCTAAGTCGCTCCAGTCGTGTCCAACTCTGTGCAACCCCATAGACGGCAGCCCACCAGGCTCCACTGTCCCTGGGATTCTCCAGGCAAGAATACTGGAGTGCGTTGCCATTTCCTTCTCCTGAGTGTCTACAATAAGCCAAGTGGTTGGCTTTTACCAGCTAAAGTAGAATTTACCCCCATTGTTGAGATAATTAATAAGGTTATGTTGGAGAAATCTCTTTCATAACAAGGATGCATTAACTGATTCTGAAGATGTTTGAAATTATTAGAGTAGTTGTTGGTTCACTCTCGAGTGACTCTGCGCCTATTGGAGATAAAGCATTCATGCCTTTCAGGGGACACTTTCCAGATGTCAGCAATTAGTAATAATTATTAGCAATAATTTATTTTTTTTTTCTTTTTTTTTTTTAATTTTTAGTTTTTTATTTTTTAAATTTTAAAATCTTTAATTCTTACATGCATTATTAGCAATAATTTAAATCACTATCATTTATCTTGCTATATAGGTTGAAATTTGAATAATATTGGGTTGTTTAAACTCTAATGGAAGCATAATGAAATGGACCCTCTAGACACCACCTCCTTAGTGGTGCTACTTGGGGAATTCATAGTAAAACTCATCCATGAGGGAATCAATATCAGTAGCCTGCACTATATACTACCCAGGACCCCAGAAGAATGGGAATACATAAGGGAATGGCAACCTTAAGACCTGCATCAAACTCTCAGTTTGCAAGTTCACTCATCTCTCTGAATTATAGCTTCTTCACCTGTAATAATAATGGCTTTGCCTATATCACTGGGATATTATAAAGATCAAATAATCTAGGGTCAGTGAAAATGCTGCAGACACTGTAAAATGATATATTAATATAAAATATTAGTTTTGTGAAAATGCTGCAGGAATAGTAAAATGAAATATTAACATAAAGCATTAGCTTTGCAATTAGACCTTAAAATTTTATTTTTGACTTTATAAACATATTTAGGTTTATTTAACATAATCTACTTGCTCATTGTAAGCAATCTACAAGATTCAAAGAGGAAGTAATGCTATATAAAGGCAAAGATTCAAGACTGGAATTGGTTAAATTTGAATTCCAGTCACAGAATTTATTGGCCAAGAGTCCTTAGCCATGTTGCTTCTCTAAACCTATTACTTCATCCATAAATCCCACATGACAATACTTACCTATATCAAAGGATAGAGTGTATGCAAAGCATGAGGTTCATTTGCTTACTATGTAGACTCAGTTAATGAGAATTACTTCCATCTGGTCTCATCTATGGCAAATAGATGGGGAAACAACGGAAACAGGGACAGACTATTTTCTTGAGCTCCAAAGGCACTGCAGATGGAGACTGCAGCCATGAAATTAAAAGACGCTTGCTCCTTGGAAGAAAAGTTAAGACCAACCTAGACAGCACATTAAAAAGCAGAGACATTACTTTGCTGACAAAGGTCCGTTTAGTGAAAGCTATGGCTTTTCCAATATCCATGTATGGATGTGAGAGTTGGACCGTAAAGAAGGCTGAGTGCCAAAGGACTGATGTTTTTGAACTGTGGTGTTGGAGAAGACTCTTGAGAGTCCCTCGAACTGCAAGGAGATCCAACCGGTCCATCATAAAGGAAATCAGTCCTGAGTGTTCATTGGAAGGACTGATGTTGAAGCTGAAACTCCAATACTTTCGCCATCTGATGCAAAGAACTAATCCATTAGAAAAGACCCTGATGCTGGGGAAGACTGAGGGCAGGAGGAGAAGGGGGTGACAGAGGATGAGACGGTTGGATGGTGTCACTGATTCGATGGACATGAGATAGAGCAAGCTCTTGGAGATGGTAAAGGACAGGGAAGCCTGGCTTGCTGCAGTCCATGGGGTCGCAAAAAGTCAGACACGACTGAGCAAATAAACAACAACAACTTCTATTACTACCAAGTTATAATAGTCCTATTCTTTTTACTAACCATAGTTATGAATGTCCATATGGCTCAAAGATTGTATCTATTCTTCCAGTTTTGTGGTCTGTTTATTTTGCTTTTCTAATCTCCTCCCAAAAGCAGAGAATTTGCCACCACCATAACTGTGATGCAATTGTACTGGGTGAGTGATTAACAAGTGAGTATTATAGGTATTTTTTGTGCTAGAGGTTATGTCCCACAAAGATATCTGAATAGTGAGTCTGATTTGAAAGGTAAAGCAAGGAGAGGGTCATGCATGGTTTGAGACATGTTCTTGTTAAGGTGCCTCTTATCAAGGTTACAGCCTGAGTTTTGTATTTTATATTTTCTTTTTCCTGAAATAAGTGTTTTGAAAAATATTATCCCACCTGGAGGAATCTGATAATTGGCAAAAGGAAGGCCTGCCCAAGAAACAAAACACTGCTGCAAAGAATCTAATTTAGTATCTTGACTTTTATTCATTTTTAATATAGAATTTCATGGCTCATCAAGGAGTAAGCCAGTCTATCATAAGAAGGGGTCTTTTTGTTCATTTTAGAAATGTTCCTGCTGTTATTGTGTGTGTGTGTTTTTGAAAATTCAACACAATTTACACAGAAGAGGGCTGACGCTCTGTTCTCTTTCTCCTCCTCCCGTCCAAGTTCATTGTCTTTGCCCTGAAAATCCCTCACAGTTTTACCAATTCCTTCCTGCAGCCCACATTGAGTGTCATAGCTTAGCAACAATCATTTCATATTAAATTTATAGTTCAGCTAATATGATGGAATGATCTACATGCCAGAATCTCTTAATTTCTTTTCCTTTTCTTTACACAACTGCAGACTGGAACCAAATGCTCAGTCAGATATCTTTGTTATATAACTAACAGGAGGTGAGTGTTTTCCTGTTTCTTTTTTCTCACTCACCCTTATTCTCTGTGTCTCTCTCTATTTATAGAACCAGCTTTAATCATAATTTACCAGTGTGCTGAGGGCACATCAGTGATCGTCCAGATGGCTCAAACCCACCCGTGAGAGTACATTTCCCTTCACATTTGATCTTAGAATAGCCAATATGTTGCTAGCAAGCACTGACTAAGCAGTTGTTTAGACAGTTGATCTATCTCTTTGCAGTTAGTTTCCATTCACCTGCTTTATGATCATGAATACTAATATTCCTCAATATTATATGTCCCCTCTGCATCTCTGTATTTTCCCCTTTTAGATTTTCCTTTATGCTTATTCTGTGGATCAATATGAGAGAAGCCTTTAATTAAAATATTAAAATATACACACATATATGTGTTATTATTTAAATAAGCTTTTCCTTCCAACATATGTTACAGATTCTGTAATGAAAGTCTTAAACTTAATGTCAAAGAGTGCTGGGTATTTATTCTAAAAGCATTTCTGAGAAAGTGAAAACTATATCTATAAATAAATGAAGAGAAAGATGGGGAAGAGAAAGGTATTCTATTTCACATGTTCTTTCATTTCCTATGAACAAATTCACTGCCAAAGTGTTTAAAATAGTTATATAATACCAATTTGCTTACTGTAACCAAGTACTCATTCTATCAGTGCAGATTCTGCATTACTTTCATTTGAAAATAATGGTAAACAAATGCTCCAGAATGATGCTAAGAACTGTAAATAAGTCAGTGATGGCAAAGTGTTTATTATTAATGGTAATTTGCATATATATAGTAAATATCATATATATATATAGTAGGGAACAGTATGTGATAAAAGATTCTCATCCTTTTACTTTTTCTCATCTAAAACCAATTAAGCAAAAGAGAATAATATTTTATTATAAGTAAAAATATTCTATGCTTATTTGAATTGTCAATTTTTTTATTGGGCCATATTGGAACCATGTACATGGAAATACTATGAAAATTCTAACAGCATTTAAGAACGTTACAATATTTATGTTCATATGTAAGGAAACATAAAAGTCTTAGTTTTCAGTGCTGCTCTAAGTGTCCATGGTAATTCTGTTCTCTACTATTTACTCACTTATTTTTTCACCTGATGTACCTCCTTTGTCCAGCACTATGAATGTATCTTTGGGTGGGAGTAGGTAAAAAGAAAATTAAAGTAATGCTGAGAAAATTTCAGAGAGAGAGTATCAAATGAATGGGGAGATGAAGCACTCTGCTTCATATGGTGATTCTCTTGGTTTCTTCCCAGAGTAGGAAAAGGGTCAGAGTCAATGTAGATGAAAACAGACTGTAGATGGTTTTCAATGCTGTACTCAGGAATTTGGATTTTGTCCATGATCAGAAAACTGATATTTTTTTGAGCAGGAAAGTATCACATATTATTGAAATTTCCTTACATATTTACAATAACCACAGTGTGAAGGGTATCATAAGAGAGTGTGAAACTACGGACAAATACGTTAGGAGACCATAGCCATAGTCAAGGTGAGAGATGAGAAGGGCCTGAGTCAAGACTAGCAAAGTAGGAATTTAAGTAGATACAATTTACAAGACTTAGGAATGATTAAATATCAAAATCAGAAGAAAGATACAAGTCTAGGTTGACTCTTGGCTTTTTGGCTTGAACAGCTTGGTGAACTTCTAAAATGAGGAATGCAGGAGGAAAGGCAGGTTTGCGGAAGACAATGAGGTCAGTTCTGGACGTGTTGTGAAGTATATGAAACATGTCTCCAAGGCAGATAGTTGAGACACATACTTTTAAGCTCAGGAGGGAGAGACCTAAGATGGATAAAAAGATTTCTGGGCAGATTTAATAGTCATCAGCAAAGGTGACTCTTGAGACTCAGAGAGAAATGAGCTTGCCCACAGAGGCTCACTGGAGGAAAAGCAGAGCCCTGGAGAATACAAACACTTAATCCATCACTAGAAGAAGAGAAATTAGGAAAAGAGGAGTTTTCAGATAGGACGGAGGACTACCAGGAGAGAGTCATGATTGGGAAGGGAAGGGAAAAAGCAATTTCAAAATTAAATAAGATGAGGACTGAATGATAACATTGTCTTTGCCCATAATTATGTCATTGGTAAACTTTGCCAGAACTAATTAGTATGGTAGATTGCAGAGGCTATGACCAGTAAATTTAATATGCACCAATTATATCAATGGATCAAGTCATCACTTCTAAACATTACACAGAAATAATTTATTCAGAAGAATAGTTCACTTAAAAATGAAAAAGTGTCTGCATATGCAACATTAAAAATTGATTTTGAAATTACATTTTCCAGATAAAAATTCCTTCAAGTTAAAAAAATTCTGATTAAAATAATTGTATTTGGGGAATATGAACCCCCACATTTGGCCATCACACATCAACTGATGCAGGACCAGCTCTCCTGCTGTACACAACTAGAAAGGTAAACAAACATATAAAATAATGTTTTCAGACATTAGACATCAGGCAACATAAGGCAGTCTCTCCAAAGGAAGGAAACAAGAAAAATGTAATCCTTGTGATGTGTGGGGAAGAGAGTTTTTCTGGGTATTATGCTGAGCAATAGCAATACAGAGCACCTGAGAGTTAAACAAATTTAAAGGATTTCAATAGGAAGAGAAAGGGTCATTGTAATTTGGGAGAATGATATAAAGTGATATGAGGCAAGAAAGCATATGTGCAGCAAACAGTACAATATCACTTGGGTTCATTTCAGACACTTTCGGGGCTAGACTTAAAACATGTTGTTGTTGTTGTTGTTCAGTCATTAAGTTATGTCCTTCTTTGTGACCCCATAGACCCCTACAGTCCATTAGGCTCCTCTGTCCATGGGATCTCCCAGGCAACAATACTGGAATGGGTTGCCATTTCCTCCAGGAGATCTTCCCGACCCAGGGATCAAAGCCAGTCTTCTGCTTTGGCAGGGAGATTCTTTACCACTGTGCCACTTGCGAAGTCTTTAAAAGACTTAAAACATAGGTGATGTCATAAGCATGGAGCACCTTTAGCTCCAAGTGAGAGAGTTTGGATTTTATTCCATAAGCAGTTGTTATGTTGATGAAAGTTTCCGAGCATCAAAGTAGCAGAGTCAAATAAAGATTTTGAAATCTTGATCTCATAAAAGCTATTTTGACTAGATGGAAAAAAGTTTAGAGACAGAGAAAATAGGAAAAACCCTGCAATGGTCTGGTATGGTTCTTTGGGAGTGGAAAGACACGGTGCCCAGAGGAACCTGAGGGTAGAGTCAATGGACAACAGCCACAAATAACCACATTTTCTAAATATTAAGATTAAAAATATATAAGCTACTGCAGACTGTACTTTCTAAGCTCAGAAAGAACCTGAGATGGGGTAGAATTTTACTAGTAAAATCTTACCTATATGAGAAGGTAAATATTACTTCCATTTATGCCATGCTATTGGTATGAAAATACCTAAGTTTAGTCCCAAATATGCATAAAACTTATTTTAAGAAAGAGTCATGAAGCCCTCTCCCACAATTTCTAAACATGAAATTTGTTGTTGTGTTGTTTCTAGGCGCTCGTTCATGTCCAAATCTTTTGTGACCCCATGAACTGTAGCCCACCAGGCTCCTCTGTTTATGGGATTTTCCAGGCAAGAATACTGGAGTGGGTTGCCATTTCCTTCTCCATGGGATCTTCCTGACCCAGGGATTGAACCTGCATCTCCTGCATTGGCAGGCAGATTCTTTACCACTGAGCCACCAGTTAGGTTCAAGTAAATTTATAATGGGAGGCAACTAACATACACATTGCATATTCACTAAATTTTAATTGATTCTAGGAAGTTAGATGATTCAGAAATGATCAGTGCTTACTAAATCGGATATATTCGATGATATCCATAGTTTTTATTATTTTGCTCTCAACATGAAATTTGACTAATGTATTGTTCTCTCCTCAATTAACCAAAGTTCATGTACACATATCTCTGAGGTAGCTTCTAATCCCCTTGCTTCTCTAGTGAATGTTGTCAAGGGACTAAGGCAGACAAGAATTTGATGTGTTGTGATTTTATAGCAGTAAACAAACCACAGTAGAGAAAGCAGCAATTAATGTTGTGAATTTGTTAACACCACAAGTGATATAAAAGAATTTTTGTGACAACCAGCATGAAGAAAGTCTTGCTATTTCCATGCTAGTCTTCTTTAAACAAACAACAAAAAAAATCAAAACAAACACACCAAAAATGCTTAACAAATGAATAGTCAAGACACGCAGGATTATTCTGAATACTTTCAGAGTTTGTTCCTTTGGCTCAATATAGAGAATATGCCCTCTCCCACATGTCCATTTGTTCAGCAAGCATATGCAAAGCACTGCTCTCTTGGACTCTGTACAGTGGTTTAAAGTGAATGAGATCCAGAGTCTGCCACAAAGGGAAGAAGAACATGTACCCATACGACTTCAGAAAATACTATAGGCAATACTCCAAGCAAAGGATTCCCTTAAAACATCCCCTCATGCTTGCAAACAATGATTTTCAAACATTGTGGAAAGGAAAGAATCCATAAAATCCTAAAGTTTTTGTTTTACTACTTATATAAAATTTTGTACATTTTAAATATTTCCCCTACCTGATGCAAATGTCCTCTCCTTAAGAACTAATATTGCACAAATCTAGTAAGCATTTACTGTCTGGCAGATACAGTTGTGGTAAGAGCTGCCCCTTCCTGGATAAAATCAGTCTAATGGTTGGACAGATCCTACTCTCAGGTGGTGTTAGTGGTAAAGAACCTGCCTGCCAGTGCAGGAGAGGTAAGAGATGTGGGTTTGATCCCTGGGTTGGGAAGACCCCCTAGAGAAGGGCATGGCAACCCACTCCAGTATTCTTGCCTGGGAGATCCCATGTTCAGAGGATACTGGAGGGCCACAGTCCATAGGGTCACAAAGAGTCAGACATGACTGAAGCGACTTATCATGCATGCTCACCTTGTAAACCAAGTGGGGATGGGTGGACTATGAAAGTACCAACTGCTTAGTCTGAGGCAGGAGAGGTAATACAGACGTAACACACAGGCTTACACTATTATGAGGCACGTGGGCATGCATGTCAAGTTGCTTCAGTTGTGTCCGACTCTGCAAGGCTTTGGTCCATAGCCCATCAGCCTCCTCTGTCTATGGTATTCTGCAGGCAAGAATACTGGGCACGTGATCTCACAGAGATGTGTGCATGAGTCAAAGAATATCTGATTGACTTTACCTGGGTGGGGAGCAAGATCAGAGAAAAGACGGGTCTGAGGAGACAGCTCCTAAAAATTGGTTGGTCACCAGGCAGCAAAGGAGTTATAGTAGGTGGTTACTGCAATATTTTGATTTCCAAAGCATTCAAAAGTACATCAAAAGGGTAAAATGCTTGAAGCATTTTAAATAAAGAATAAAATATTTTATTTTACTATTAAAATATTTCAAGAAATTATCCAACTAATTGATCACAGGCTCTTTTCTGCCATGAGTTTGAATTGCTAACAAACCAACCACAATGCACCAAGTGTCGTGAGAAATGGGGAAAGAGGGCCTTGCTGCAGGAAGTAGTGGGGAGAGTAGCTCCTATCAGGTAGCAGGGTTTTTTTGGTTTTGCTCATATCCTTTCACTGAGTTTTCAAAACAACTCTGGCTGGTGCCTTGCCCATTTTACAGATGAGAAAATAGAATTGTCACCAGGAAGTATAAATCTAAAATCTGAATCCAGACAAGTTTGTCTGATTCCAAAGTTCATGCTCTTTATTACAGGGTATTCTTTGCTTCATTTACCTTGGCCTTTTCCACTTTAACCTCTTCAGGAAATACAGATACGAAAGTTCAATCAGGGACCTAAAAGAGCTGCCTGCAGCAATACTCAGCAAACCTTTGCTTGCGGTTGGCCTGAGGAACCTTTGGGAGAAAAGTCAGTGGATTACCAATTCTTTCTCCCTCCTCCTGCTTTCTCTCAGTCTCGGTAAGATTTGGAGCAAGGTGTTCCTCTTGCTGCTGTGTGTCTTCAGCTCCAGAGATCTGATAGGGGTCAGAGGACCAGGGAGGACAGCAGAAAAGGGGCTATTTAGAACTAGGCTACGTGTAAGGTTTTAAGAGAAAGGAGAAAAGATCTTGAGGCTTCTACTTTACCCAACTGAGTTCTCTAGGCAGAAGGTAAAGAAGGTTCCAAAGCAAAAGCCCCAGGTAGGAGAAAGTATGAAGTTACTTGTATTAGCACCTAAGCACAATTGGAAGCGGCTGGATGAAGCACAGGACTGGTAGAGCCGAGGGTTCCAGGAGGTGCATCATCAGAGGGAGAGACACTTGTAGCAGCAGAGATACATGCAGCCAGTCTTCCCAGTCAGGGAAATTCATGAGAAGGATGCCCATCCCTAGGTCAAGGGTAGACTGTTTATATCGCTTCTTATCTGGTCTCTTGGGGGCTTCCCTGATGGTTCAGTGTTGTAAATAACTCGCCTGCCAGTGGAGGGACCATGTCTTCCATCCCTGGGTTGGGAAGATCCCCTGAAGAAGGAAATGGCAACCCCCTCCAGTGGACAGAGGAGCCTGGTGGGCTATAGTCCATGGGGTCACAAAAGAGTCAAATACGACTGAGTGACTAACAACAACAATTTGAGCTCTCTCTCCAGTGTTCTCTCTCTCTTCTTAACCAGGACCAAGATACTTTTCTGAAACCTTCAACAGCTTCTTTTTGTTTACAGAATGACCCATGCATCAGGCAGGCATTCTGTATGTTCTACAGGGTGGCACAACTTACTGCAAACTAGCACTCTACTCTTGCAACAGGCGCTGTACACCACATTAAACTGCTCCATTCCTAAACATCTTCTGTCCTTTCCCATCTCCATGTTTTCACTCTCTATATTGTCTCTACCCAAATATTTCTCTTTTATTTTCCACTCTCCTGTTCTCTCTGAACCTTATACACAGTATGGAGCACACAGAAGTTGCCCATGGAAACTGCATGGGGCTTACACATTCATGTCTTATCTTTTTATTCTGTAAACTCTTGAAGGCCAAGAAAATATCCATAAAATCCATTATTCCAAGGCATAATTCCATGCACATAATACATAATAAGTAGTCAATATATAATTCAAATGAAAATGTTAGAAAGAAATGATGACAATATTAACTAAGCAATTTGAAAGGGTCATTTGCCAGCTCTGTTCAAGTGGCTTCCAAATCCAGGAAACCAAATCCCAAAGAAATTAATGATCTTGATCTGCACGAGAACAAGTTGAACCACAGTCAGGACTAAGAGTAATAGCTAACCTCATTTGATTACCTATCATGTATCTGGCACAGCTATAAGATTTTACTTATTTTGACTTTTTTGACATTTTAACAATAATATGAGGTACTTAAGAGCTCATTTGATAGGCAAATAGAGTCGCACAGAAAGATTGAGTAATAGATGCCAAGTCAAATAGCTTTGTAAATAGCAGAATCAAGATTTGACCACACTCAGACTGATTCCAGAGTACCCATACTTAACCATGACTCCATTCAATTGAACCTTCTGTTAATCCAGTATCCATTCTACTATGCCATTTCATCCCCACTTGTTAGCTCAATAGGGCATAAAGATACTGGCTGACCCACAATCTTTCTGTAAAAGGAAAGGCTTAGAAAGATCACACACATATCTGTATTCACTGGTAGGTATCACCAGTAAAGCTAATAAAAACCATGAAGTTAGTCCAAGCTAACACATGATGTGATTCCAGCTGAGAAATGAAGTATAGACCCTACTTAACAAATTCAGCCTTTTGGTCTCTATTTAGTCTTCCTCAGAATAGGTAATAAACAGATCTGTTCTTTGCTAAGACATGACTTGGATTATTTTATTGTTATCTACTTTACTTTGGCCACTTGATGCAATGAACTGACTCATTGGAAAAGACCCTGATGCTGGGAAAGACTGAAGACAGGAGAAGGGGATGACGGAGGATGAGATGGTTGGATGGCATCACTGACTCAATGGACATGAGTTAGAGCAGGTTCTGGGAGTTGGTGATGGACAGGGAAGCCTGGCGTGCTACAGTACATGGGGTCGCAGAGTCGGATACAATTGAGTGACTGAACTGACTGACTTGAGAGGAAAAACAAATTATGCTAATAGTGCTTGTGGAGGTGTTGGGGTTTATGTTTTTGTTGTTGGTGGTGGTGGTAACAATATCTTAATTCCAAATTTTTTCTGTGTATGAGTAAGCTTATTTTCTAGAGCTTCAGAAACTAAAATCTGTCTCAAGGAAGACTGTTTTAAATTGTTTTGTGCTTAGTTTTCTCTGCTAATTAAATTCCAGTTTATAATTTATTAGTGTTGCATTTTCACATTCACTGTATTTCTGTGTGAGCAATTTACAGATTAGAATTTTGAAATTTTCTCAAGGAAATATAAACCATGCCTTTCTGTTAATTATAAGAGCAACTGTGACCACAAGATAATTCTGGAAAGGCAATTAAGTAGTGCTTCAATTTTCTCCAAAGTTGGACATTTGTCGTTAAAATTCACAAGTCTTGGAGATTATTCTATCCAGACTGCAGCTCATTGGAATTGCCCTCTTCACAAAATCTTTGTCAGCCTCTGCTGTCCCAATGTGGCTAAAGAGATTCTCCAAAAATATTAATATTAACTTGCTCCTGTTCCTCCGCTTACAGCCCTTCTATGTTCTCTTATCCACTATCTTTAACATGGCTCCCTCTTCACGTTTGGACCTTTTTTACCCTCCCGCTGTATCTCTCACCACCTCAGGTCAAAGCATTCAACTCACCACCATGCTATAAGTTTTTCAAGTGAAAGTCTAGAAAAACAAAATCTAATGCTTCTTCCTCATGACCATCTCTCAAATATTCAAGTGCAGCTATTGTGTATTACCAAGGTTTTTGTTTTCCAGGTTAATTTCTCTGAGTCTGGCCATTCTTCAATAATTATACCCTAATGTGTTCAACTCTTGATAAAATCCGATAAAACTGAATTCAATATTATAATAAGGTCTATGCTGTTCAGAGAACAGTGAGCTTTTACTTTCCTTGTTCTGGGCACTAATTTTATTTATGCAAAACAAAATTTCATAAGCCTTTTCATCATTCACATCCACTCAATTTTCACTGGCCAACTAAAACCTTACATTAATTTGCATTATATTAAAGTTCCCCAAATCTGCACTTTGCACTTATTGTTTTAAACAAAGATATGGTCATTTACATTCATTTTTTGTTGCATTGCATCTCATTAATTTTAATTCATTATTTTATGCTACTAAGATGTTCATCTTTTAGAATCTTATGTTTATATCTTTCAAAATTTGAATAATGTCTTCATCATCATTCAAGTTATGGATAAAAAAGTTCAAAAGCACATACTCAGTTTGAGGGCAGCTGATATATGATCAAAGTCATATTTCATTGTCTCATCATGAATAATTTTAAAGACTATAACAAATATACTTTACTCAAGAGTATCAAATCACATGACATACTCTTGGTGAATCCATGTTAGTTCTTTGTGATCCAAAAATAACCTCATAATCCTTTTTGAAAGTGTATTAAGCATTGAAATCACATATATGACCCCAGCAGACCTTTTCCCTTTTAGAAAACTTAAAAAAGAAAGAAAGAAATCTGAGGAATCTCCTCTATTTTCTGTAAGTTTTTGAAGATAATTTATAATGGCTTCACAATCGTATCAGCAACTTCTTCATTATGAGAAAAATATGCTGTAATCATCTCCTCACCTAGATTGTTATTTGATATTTTTCTTAACCATAGTGACTCTGCTCTTCCTAATGTGAAAATTATTCCTCTTAATAGAGAAGATAGAAGTAAAGCAGGAATTAGATTTCTAAAGTCTGAATTGGTCCTAATGTAATTTTACCCATATTTTCCTAAATCACACTAAATGAGAGCTAAAGAATGCTCAAAATTGTTGTTTAAAAAAAAAAAAACACATTATTTTTCTAACTCAGTCCCCTCCAGCAGCATTTCAGAAAGCCATACCCTGTCTTCCAGCAGGTCCAAATTCCCCCAAACTCATTAAAGAAGGCCCTATGGATTTTGCATGAGCTTCTGAATGTGTGAATGGATGAATTCCGTGATGGTGAGTGGGCAACGGTGATGCTTTGTCAGGGTCATTCCTGCTCCACTGTCCTTCCTCGGTTGCCCCTGTTATGATGTCACAGTCTCTGCATGACACCCCAAAGCCTTCTGCTGCCCTGCCCAGGTAACCATGCTTTCTCTGGCTCCTGAGACTGACTGCTCTAGTGTCACTTGCTGCTTCCTTGTCTTGTCTCCTTGACACAAAAAAAGTTACTTTGCTGAAGGGGAGAAATGCCTTTCACTCACAACCAGCTGTGAGCATGCTGTGACTTCCTCCTCTTTCTGAGGTTCTAACACAAATCCCTGTGAGTGAAGGGGATGACAAGCTGAATAGCACACACCCAGGCACACTCCAAACTCTCCCTCTGAACTTCTCTGGTGGTGAAGTTGATAAGAATCCTCCTGCTAATGTAGGGGACGTGGGTTTGACCCCTGGTCCAGGAAGATTCCGCATGCCAGGAAATGATAAAGTCCGTGCACCCCAGATACTGAATCCAGACCCTAGAGGCCGTGCTCTACAACAGATGCCACTACTATGAGAAGACCATGCACCGTAATGAAGAGTAGCCCCCACCTTCTGCAACTGGAGAAAGGCTGCACAACAAAGACCCAGTGCAACCAAAAATTTAAAAATATAATAAATAAGTAAATAACAAACTGTCTCCCCCGTTGGACAGAGATTCATTATTTTTCAGCACTTTCCAGGATCTAAACTTTCTACTACATTGGGCCAAGAATAATCCAAGATAATCTCCCTACCTCAAGGTCAGTTGGTCACCGAATTTAGTTCTATCTACAACTTTAATTCCCCTGCCGCATTACTTATGAGGTCCCTCTATCTGCTATCCAGTGGGCCATATCCGACCAGAGGAAATACCCGTGTCTTGCTTGCTCAGACAGAGTGTTCTCTGATACCAATGCAGACAAGCAAATACTATCACAGGCCACTTGAGCTTTCTTGGACATGACCAGGCACTAAGCTCCATCAACATTCAACTTCAAGGAATCGTATTTCTGAGTGGTCCTCTCCAGAGCACCCAACTAGGAGACCTATTATATCTCCCCTACCTCTTAGAAATAATGACCTTGTAGAACATCTCTCCAGTCTCTGACCCTTCCTTGTGATCCTTGTCCATGGCTGGTGAGTTCACAGTCACAAAACCATTTCTGTAATATCTTCTTTGTAAAGTCTGCATAAGGAGATCTACTTTAAAACTGGCTTGGTATTTAAATTTTATTTTATTGTCATATTGGTAGAAATTTGCTTCTTGTATCCTGTTACATGGTCTCTTCAATAGTTTAATATTATACATGATTCTGCAGTGAGCGTTCTTGTACTTATGTAATTTCATAAATATTCAAGATGTTAGATAAGTATAACAAGTGGAATTAGTGGCTAAAGAGTTCCCATTTTGACTTTTGATGGATATTGCTAAATTGATGTTTATGTCATTTTCTATTCCTAATTACAGGTAAACACTAATTTACAGTCTCATAAGCAAACAATTAAGGAAGACTTTTTCCACTCTACCACCAACTAAACATGATGTCTATCATTTGTGCTTTGTCTATTACATGATGCTAACTTTTTATTGGATTTCTCTTCTTGTGATTAGAAATGGACATGTTATATTTGTGAGCTATTTGCAATCATAAGTGTTTCCTGGCAATTTTAACTGACTTAAAAACCCAAGTAGCATGAAGCCAAAGTGTGGGTGTAACTAATATTGAAAACCTTCCCAAGAGAAAGAATCAAGAAAAAAACAATGTGAGACAATGAGACTCAGTAACCAGAACCATGAAGTTCCAGACTCTATTGACACTTCCTGATCCTTAGAGATTTTACTTTGACCATTTACAGCTTGAAGAGTGATAATTATGACTTTAATCCTGTCTCTTCCCCCTTAGTGGAGGATATAGAAGCAGAAGCTCCATTCAATAAACCTATAAGTCTCCCTTTAACTGGGGCTCAGTGTGAAAAAGGAAGAGTTAATATTACATAATCTTGAATTAAGAAGGATTATTCTTAAGAATGATGACCTATAAGCAATCTTTAAAATGTGTCAAAACTCCTAATTACAAGTTCGTTGTATTTAAATGTTCAAAATGGATGGGAAAGATATAACCAAACTAATAGTTCAGACTATTTCCAACCTAAAAACATTAAGGAGTCTATAAATATCAAAATAATATTGATGCCTACTTACAAAACTTTAAATTTTGTGTTCATTCTCAAGTCGGATAAAATGACTATAATGCTCTCTGTTATTTCAGATGAACATTGACATTCAGTGCCCTTTACTGTGAGATCTTATACAATTCAAGTTCTATATTGAGCATATAATTTATGTCCAATGACACGCTCTCTTGAACTGCTTAAAGAAAAAGAAAAGGCTTCTTCAATTCCTTTCCCGTGAAAAATATAGGGCCAGGAAATGAGAATGCAGACTTCAGGTATTTTGATATATTTAGAGAATCCTCAGTTCTGAGTAATGCAGTAAATACAATTTTATGACAGTATTTAATGGTGATTAAATGCTGGATCAAGAAATATCCCAAGGATAGAATAATTTGCAATGTTTGAATAAAACTTTTGTTTTAAAGGCTCTTCCTCAGCTAGCAAAATCATTTTGCTCGGATGATTTTTCCCACCCTCTTATTGCATTAGCACTGTCTGTCTACAAAATAGTACGAGTAGTCCTTACTTTGCCCAGTAGTCCAGGGCCATGTAAATGAGCATGCAAGCTGAGACTACACAAAGTGATCTTAATCATTAAAAAATAAATTAATTTTTAAAAAAGATTTTTAAAAATGCTTGTCAAAACTTGAAAACCCTCTCAGCATAGTTCATAAACGTATAGGGAAATATGCCTGTGTGCTCAGTCACTCGGTCACATCTGACTTTGCAACCCCGAACTGTAGCCCACCAGGCTCCTCTGTCCATGGGATTCTCCAGGAAAGAATACCTAGAGTGGGTTGCCATTTCCTCCTCCAGGGGATCTTCCCAGCCCAAGGATTGAACCTGTGTCTCCTGCATTGGTAGGCAGATTCTTTATCACTGAGCCACCTGGGAAGCCCATAGGGAAAGACGGTGGTGGTGGTTTAGTCTATAAGTCATTTCTGACTCTTGTGACCCCATGGACTATAGCCCACCAGGCTCCTCTGTCCATGGAATTCTCCAGGCAACAATACTGGAGTAGGTTGCCATTTCCTTCTCCAGATCTTCCTGACCCAGGAATCGAACCTGGGTCTTCTGCATTGCAGGCAGATTCTTTATCGACTGAGCTACAAGGGAAGCCCAAGGGAAAGACAAAAGAAAATAAATATAATACTTACTTAGTACATTGTATTTAAAATATTAGAACTATTCAGAATTTAAAATGATTTCTTTGTGCTTTTATCAAGAGTAGTTTGAACAGTGCTTGCTTCTCCTTGTCATCGAATAATTTTAGAGGCAGAAAGCATTTTCTTGCTTTGGGGAATTGTCTTAGCACTAAGTTTTGATCAGCTTCAAATATTTCAGACTTTGTGCTTTCAATATTGTGGAATATCACTGAGAGTTCTTTTTACATGAGGAGGTCACTTTCTTTAAGACCTTTATCCTTTTTTGTCACAGCTTTATCCTTTTTGTCACACTTTCCTCTTTATACTGACAGGATCACTTTCACTAAGTTTTCACTAAGTTACTCTGGCTGCATATCTACAGTCTCTTCAAGTGGGCCAGTGTCAACATTCCCCACACCCTGCTCTTTCTTCTACAGCCCTATTTATGTTCATTCAATATGCTATCACTTGTCTCTTCATTGCATTTTCATATCTCTGTTCATTATCCGTTTGTGGAAAATGTCATGTGAGTCTATCACTGGGAGACAAGGAAGCAGCACAACTGCATGCTTTGCTGTCACGTGAGCTGAATAATAGACATGCAGTGATTGACCTCTGACAAATTCTGAAAGAAGTACCATGATGGGTTACTCATCAGGATGGGCATCTGTAGAGTGACTGTGGACTGAAGAGCAAGCAGGAAGTCTGCACTGATGCACCTGCTCAGTTAACACGCTGCCACTGCTGCTAAGTTGCATCAGTCGTGTCTGACTCTGTGCGACCCCAGAGACGGCAGCCCACCAGGCTCCCCCATCCCTGGGATTCTCCAGGCAAGAACACTGGAGTAGGTTGCCATTTCCTTCTCCAAGGCATGAAACTGAAAAGTGAAAGTGAAGTCGCTCAGTCGTGTCCAACCCTCAGCGACCCCATGGCCTGCAGCCCACCAGGGTCCTCCGTCCATGGGATTTTCCAGGCAAGAGTACTGGAGTGGGTTGCCATTGCCTTCTCCGGTTAACACGCTAGAGTAACTGAAATTTGAATCTTGTTGTTGGAGATCTAATGTTAACTAAGCCATGATCATTTGAATCTTGTTGTTGGAGACTGAGTGTGAACTAAGCCATGACAACTGAACTCTGTACACAAGGGAACTTGGAAAAGCAAGGATTGACTTGCTATATATAGAGATGTATTTATTTCTTAATTCATAAGGCTTGTCTTTTGGTAGCAATTAAAAAGCTTCTTTAAGAAATATTGTACAACATCCCTTACATGTGGAATCTGAAAAGAAATGATACAGATGAACTTACTTAGCAAACAGAAAGAGATTTATAGAGGATGAACTTATTGTTGCTGGGGAGTTGGGATAGGGGCGGAAAGGGATAGTTAGGGAGTTTAGGATGGATATGTACAACTGCTATGATCAAAACGGATAACCAACAAGGAGCTACTGTATAGCACAAGGAATTCTGCTCAATATTATGTGGCAACCTGGATGGGATATGAGTTTAGGGGAGATGGATACATGTATGTGTATGGCTGAGTCCCTTCACTGTTCACCTGAAGCTATTACGACACTGTTTGTTAATCGGCTACACCCCAATACAAAATAAAAAGTTTTTTAAAAAGCTCCTTTTTCTAGGTGTAGTTTAAGAAAAGGGGTGAAAAGAAAAGTGGGAAAATACTAGGATATGATAAGAGGTCAATCCTATATACATTTGCACATTTTACTTAATCAGATGACATATAATATTGATTCTGTCAGGCACTTTCCAAAATTTCACAAACATCATTCCTTGTAACTGTCTTAACAATAATGAGGACGTTACTATTAGTTTCATCATCTTAAAAATGAGAAAAATAGGAAAAAGAAAGATAAGTGACTTACCTAAGACTACATACTCGTCAATGGCAGAGCAAGTTTCAGACTTAAGCAGTCTGGCTTTGGAGCCTGTGTGTTCAACCACTGCACAAGCTGTTTCTGCCATCAGCCTGTGTTACTCAGCCTGTGAAGTAACGCATTATCAGGTCATTGCTCTTTCCGGTACAGTTAGGTGTATCTCATTTATTGAGCTTATGACTAGAGATATAAAATTCAGTATATAAAGCTGACACTATTTACAACAGGGTTACTAAAGTTCCACAGACCATAGGGGAGACGTGGTGCTTCTTCTTCTTTTTTTTAGGGGAGCCATGAGTGCAAAGGGAATGATATGGAGGAAAGTGAGACATATCAGGCTCAGAATTAACTACATCAGCAGGTCGGAAGGTTGAAGCTCTTATCATAAAGCTATACGTGATGGTAGAAAAAAATCAGCGGGGATCATGAAATGAATAAATTACTACTCCATTTCTACCCAGATTACAAGTGTCTCCTTAGGGAAATATTTGAGCCAACATGACTGAAATTTAAATGGCACAGATTAGCTTTGCAAACAATCATCCACCTTCCCAACTACTAAGCCTGAAAATTATAAAAGTAAATGTTAATGAACCTGACAAACATTGAGAAGAAAAATAACTCTATTAAGTAAGCACAACTGATACAGCACTGCAAGTTCAAAAATATTATCCCACTTCTCTTGTCAAATCTCTGGAGAATACTAGTAATCAGATAACTTAATCGGCTTCATTGGAATTGTGGTTAAAGATTAAAATGGCTGTTTATTTTTAAATGGTTTTGTGTGTGTATGTGTTTCGTTGCCACTTCCTGAATGTCTCCTTGGTGCCTAGCAACTGCCAACCACCCAATTTTCAGTGCTAACTTTTTCTCTCTCTGACAAATAAAAAGAAAAAACCAAAATGTTATGCAGGTTGTTACTAGAAATAACTTGCTTCATAAAATAATATGAATGATCTAGAATAAGCCATTCATGAATTTAAGGTCATGGTGAAGAGCACAAGTGGAGGCTCTGTTTCTCCAGGACTTTTTCTTTTCAATTTCCAAGAGCCAGGCCCACTAGTTATAAGAATATTTTTATTGTCTATTCAATAGATCCTGGGTTCCTGAGTGAGTTCAGTGACAAGGAGGAAGAAAGCAGAGGCTCAGTACTGAAGAAAGAAGTGATTTGGGAATTATGCATTCTTTGGTATCTTCTGTCAGTCTCTTCCTCTTCCTTTGCATAATTAAAAATTATCTGAATCTGAAAATAAGCTTGTGTGATTTTAAATAAACAGTTAACACATAAAAAATAATTATGTGATATGATAGAGGTGTTTGTTAACTAACACTACGGGGGTATTCATATTGCAATATATATGTAATCACATTAACACATTGTACATCTTAAACTTGCACAATGTTATATGTCAATTGTATCTCAACAAAAACTTAAAAAATTTTTTAAATGATTACAAAAATTACTGAGGATAAAACTGGTAACCTTGTGTACAGGTGTGGGAGAGCCCAGTAAAAAGCATACAAACTGGAAAGAAGAGACAGGCTTCTGTCCCAGGCAAGGGAACTAGTCAATGAAGACAGCAGTTTCCATTAAGATGAGAAAATCGAGCTATATAATCTCTAAATTCACTTTAGGCTCCAAATTTGAATAATCCTACAGAAACGCCTTCATTATTTCAAGTCATCCAATAAACTGTAACATCCATTAGTTTACGCCACTTCATGCTGAAATGCTTCCATTGGTCTTCCATTTCTCTTAGAATAAAATTCAAATTTTTTACCATGGCCTGAAGCCCTGAGTGATCTGTTTCACCCCATTCACACCATCATCTATTCATATACCTGGCTCCATTTCTCATACTTGCTAAGCTTATGTCCATCATGAGACTTTTGCCCGTCACTTTCTTTAAACATTCTATGCTCCACATTTAGGCTTATCAAGACTGCCAAGACTTCTTATCCTTCAGACCTAAGCCCAAATGTCACCTTCTTTTCATAGTGTCTCTCTTTGTCCACTGAGGCTTTCCTTGTACAGCTGACCTAAGGGACATTTTCCCCAGTTAATCTTTATTACCTACCCTGCTTTAATTTTTCCTGTAGCACTTAATACAACTTGCAGTGATCTTATTCATTCACTTGCTCTTGATCTGCTTTCTTTTGTACAAAAGCATAAACTATGGGAGAACATGAATCTTCCCCATCTTATTACCCTATGTATTCTCTGGAACAGTGCCTGGCAGAGAGCAGACACTAAGCAAGTATTTTGAGAATAAATTAATGGTCATATATCATTTACTGATGCACTGCCAATGCCAAAACACAATGCTAAATATGCTCTTTTTTTTTAATGGAAAGACATACATTCCATAGACTGAACTCAGTCCATCTCAGAAGATAAGGCAGCCCTGGAATGTAGGCATGGTTAGTTTTTAATGAGGTGGGTAATTTCATGGGCTAGTAAGGGGGACGACTACTCCAACTATTTGGGGTAAGGTACACAGAAAACTAGTCAATCTAATCACACTAGGAGCACAGCCTTGTCTAACTCAATGAAACTAAGCCATGCCAGCGGGGCAACCCAAGACGGGCAGGTTATGGTGGAGAGGTGTGACAGAAAGTGGTCCACTGGAGAAGGAAACGGCAAGCCACTTCAGTATTCTTGTCTTGAGAACACCATGGACAGTATGAAAAGGCAAAATGATAGGATACTGAATGAGGAACTCCCCAGGTCAGTAGGTGCCCAACACGCTACTGGAGATCAGTGGAGAATTAACTCCAGAAAGAATGAAGGGATGGAGCCAAAGCAAAAACAATACCCAACTGTGGATGTGACTGGTGACAGAAGCAAGGTCCGATGCTGTAAAGGGCAATATCGCATAGGAACCTGGAATGTCAGGTCCATGAATCAAGGCAAATTGGAAGTGGTCAAACAAGAGATGGCAAGAGTGAACATTGACATTCTAGGAATCAGCGAACTCAAATGGACTGGAAAGGGTAAATTTAACTCAGATGACCATTATATCTACTACTGCAGGCAGGAATCCCTCAGAAGAAATGGAGTAGCCATTATGGTCAACAAAAGAGTCTGAAATGCAGTACTTGGATGCAGTCTCAAAAATGACAGAATGATCTCTGTTCGTTTCCAAGGCAAACCATTCAATATCACAGTAATCCAAGTCTATGCCCCAATCAGTAACGCTGAAGAAACTGAAGTTGAATGGTTCTATGAAGACCTACAAGATCTTTTAGAACTAACACCCAAAAAAGATGTCCTTTCCATTATGGGGGACTGGAATGCAAAAGTTGGAAGTCAAGAAACACCTGGAGTAACAGGCAAATTTGGCCTTGGAATGCGGAACGAAGAAGGGCAAAGACTAATAGAGTTTTGCCAAGAAAATGCACTGGTCATAGCAAACACCCTCTTTCAACAACACAAGAGAAGACTCCACACATGGACATCACCAGATGGTCAACACTGAAATCAGATTGATTATATTCTTTGCAGCCAAAGATGGAGAAGCTCTATACAGTCAACAAAAACAAGACCAGGAGCTGACTGTGGCTCAGATCATTAACTCCTTATTGCCAAATTCAGACGTAAATTGAGGAAAGTAGGGAAAACTGCTAGACCATTTAGGTATGACCTAAATCAAATCCCTTATGATTATACAGTGGAAGTGAGAAATAGATTTAAGGGCCTAGATCTGATAGAGTGCCTGATGAACTATGGAATGAGGTTCGTGACATTGTACAGGAGACAGGGATCAAGACCATCCCCATGGAAAAGAAATGCAACAAGGCAAAATGGCTGTCTGGGGAGGCCTTACAAATAGCTGTGAAAAGAAGAGAAGTGAAAAGCAAAGGAGAAAAGGAAAGATATAAGCATATGAATGCAGAGTTCCAAAGAATAGCAAGGAGAGATAAGAAAGCCTTCCTCAGTGATCAATGCAAAAAAATAGAGGAAAAGAACAGAATGTGAAAGACTAGAGATCTCTTCAAGAAAATTAGAGATACCAAGGGAACATTTCATACAAAGATGGGCTCGATACAGGACAGAAATGGTATGGACCTAACAGAAGCAGACGATATTAAGAAGTGGCAAGAATACAAGGAAGAACTGTACAAGAAAGATCTTCATGACCCAGATAATCACGATGGTGTGATCACTCACCTAGAGCCAGACATCCTGGAATGTGAAGTCAAGTGGGCCTTAGAAAGCATCACTACCAACAAAGCTAGTGGAGGTGATGGAATTCCAGTTGAGCTATTTCAAATCCTGAAAGATGATGCTATGGAAGTGCTGCACTCAATATGCCAGCAAATTTGGAAAACTCAGCAGTGGCCACAGGACTGGAAAAGATCAGTTTTCATTCCAATGCCAAAGAAAGGCAATGCCAAAGAATGCTCAAACTACCACACAATTGCACTCATCTCACACACTAATAAAGTAATGCTCAAAATTCTCCAAGCCAGGCTTCAGTAATACGTGAACCATGAACTTCCAGATGTTCAAGCTGGTTTTAGAAAAGGCAGAGGAACCAGAGATCAAATTGCCAACATCTGCTGGATCATGGAAAAAGCAAGAGAGTTCCAGAAAAACATCTATTTCTGCTTTATTGACTATGCCAAAGCTTTGACGGTGTGGATCACAATAAACTGCAGACAGTTCTGAAAGAGATGGAATACCAGTCCACCTGACCTGTCTCTTGAGATATCTGCATGCAGGTCAGGAAGCAACAGTTAGAACTGGACATGGAACAACAGACTGGTTCCATATAGGAAAAGGAGTACGTCAAGGCTGTATATTGTCACCCTGCTTATTTAACTTCTATGCAGAGTACATCATGAGAAACGCTGGACTGGAAGAAACACAAGCTGGAATCAAGACTGCTGAGAGAAATACCAGTAACCTCAGATATTCAGATGATACCACCCTTATGGCAGAAAGTGAAGAGGAACTCAAAAGCCTCTTGATGAAAGTGAAAGTGGAGAGTGAAAAATTTGCCTTAAAGCTCAACATTCAGAAAATGAAGATCATGGCATCCGGTCCCATCACTCCATGGGAAATAGATGGGGAAACAGTGGAAACAGTGTCAGACTTTATTTTGGGGGGCTCCAAAATCACTGCAGATGGTGATTGCAGCCATGAAATTAATAGACGTTTACTCCTTGGAAGAAAAGTTATGACAACCTATATAGCATATTCAAAAGCAGAGACATTACTTTGCCGACTAAGGTCCGTCTAGTCAAGGCTATGGTTTTTCCAGTAGTCATGTATGGATGTGAGAGTTGGACTGTGAGGAAGGCTGAGTGCCGAAGAATTGATGCGTTTGAACTGTGGTGTTGGAGAGGACTCTTGAGAGTCCCTTGGACTGCAAGGAGATCCAACCAGTCCATTTTGAAGGAGATCAGCCCTGGGATTTCTTTGGAGGGAATGATGCTAAAGCTGAAACTCCAGTACTTTGGCCACCTCATGCGAAGAGTTAACTCATTGGAAAAGACTCTGATGCTGGGAGGGATTGGGGGCAGGAGGAGAAGGGGACGACACAGGATGAGATGGCTGGATGGAATCACGGACTCGATGGACGTGAGTCTGAGTGAACTCCGGGAGTTGGTGATGGACAGGGAGGCCTGGCATGCTGCTATTCATGGGGTCGCAAAGAGTCGAACATGACTGAGTGACTGAACTGAACTGAACAGGGATTTCCAGGAATTGGGCCACTGCCCACTTTTTAGCCTTTTATGGTAGGCCTCAGAACTGTTGTAGTGCTTGTGGTTGTGTCATTTAGCATATGATAATATATTACAGTGAGCACATAATAAGGCTCAATATGTTCTTCATGTAACTGAGTGAGGGAACTGGATCACCTTATAAAGGTGTCTGTATGAATTATTTGTTATGTGTTCTGTACTTCTTTCCTAGCACTGCTATAACAAATTTCCATAAGTGTGGTGGGGTAAACACCACAGTTATTACTTTATTGCTCTGGAGGTCAGAAGTCTAACACGAGTCTCATGGGGCTGAATTCAAGATATTGGCATGGCTGCATTCATCCTTAGATTCTAGGGAATAATCTATTATCTTGCCTCTTCCAGCTTCTAGAGGCTGCCTACATTCCTTGGCTCACGGCCCCTTTCCAGCTTCAAAGCCAGCAATGGCCAGTGAGTCTTCATCATGCTAAGTCACTCTGACACTAATTCTCCTGCCTCCTGTTATCATTTACCAGGAAACCCTGGGATTCGATTGGGTCTACTTGGATAACTCCAGAATAGTCTTCTCATCTAAAAAGCCTGAATTTAATCACATCGGCAAAGTCCCTCTGCCATGTACCATGAAACATTCACAGGTTCTGAGGATTAGGACATGGACATCTTTGAGGGGTCATTCTTCTGCTTGCCACCTTGCCATTTGGTGTGATTCTGTATACAAAACACCCTTGTCTTGGGTACTCCTACAGAAACCTCTTATCTTTCAAACATGTGCTATGTAGTTGCATTCTGGAGAGGAATTCCCCATAAATAATCTTGTCTCTCATTTTCCCACCTCTGTGCTGTGGCCTGAGAATGTGAGTAATACTCACTTCATATAACTTGAGCAAAGGGTTTCAACTGCTACATCTTGTGCATATAAAGAGCCTAACAATGAGCAGACTTAGCAGACAATGACATCTCTGGGCAGACTAAACATCCATTTCTGTTGCTGGTAGAAGATAATTACGAGAAAAGAAAACACATTCCATTCTCATCACCAAAATTAGAAGGACAGCACCACTGTATATTGTAAGAAGACAGAATTCACTGAGAGTCAAGCAAATTGCATCATTATGAGAAGAAGCCTGGGAGGAGCAGGATGACGGACTCCAGAACCAGCATCGAGCTAAAGCAATTCTCTTCACTTGCCTAGGGTAAGTCAGCCTGCACAATTAAGCAAACCCAGGGACCTAACACATTAACTTGCCATCAATATATCCTATCTGCCTTGGCACAAGCTAGTGTTTCTGGCATTATTTATGAAGGCAGTCTTGCTATATTTGCACAGCATGCAGCATTGTTCATAGCAGGCTACTGATTATTGTCAATGAATAATGCCCCAGAAGCTCCCAACCCTTTGTGCTTATGCCTAATAACTAAATCAGCAATAGCTGCTTCTCTGTGCTCTGCTTAAGATGCTAGCACAGCCATAAATAAACTACCAGCAGCAGGATCCATTTGGGGTTAGTGTCTACCATCGCCTAGTTACAAGTTCATATTTTTCCTGTTACAGTATAAACAGTTGTCACTGCTAAGACTTTTTTTTAAAAAAGGTGATGAACCCTACCTATGGATATCAGAATTTTCTGAAATCTCATATTGCTTGAATTATTCAAGCCAAAAGAATACATCAGGCCTTGTTTGGGCATTTACCCCAGAGGGATGGGAGGACTAACCGCAGCAAAGTGGGAATTCCTAAAGTCATTATTCTCTCTGAATTATTTAAAACTGCACGGACATTTATCTTCTAACATTCAGAGGGGGCTTGGACCTTTTTCTCCTGCTAACCAGCACACCTTGTCAGAGAACTTCAGAAGAAGCCCGTGGACCTCAAATTTTGCACTTCATAGCCCAGTTTGATAAAGACAAATATCCCTCAAAGACAAATATCCCTTTTCCTCTTCCTGAAGGCCACGGAGAAACACTTTACCAAATTAAAAGGAGAACTGGTATTCCTTTGGCTAAAATACCATGAGGGTAATCTCTGTGCCTGATGTCTTGTAAATGTCTCTAATGAATATCATCCAAATTTATGCAAGAAACAAGCATTCAAAAAGATGTATGCACCTTTTCCATGAGATCCCTAAAGGCATGGCTTGATTTATGACTCACGCTTTACGAAGACAGTGCAAACAAAGGGCCATGGATGTTAAGAGAGGAAAGCAGAGCTGGAGTCCTGGACAGAGCAGTCCTGTTTGTCAACTGCAGTGATGAGGGCTGTCACCACTAAAGGGCCCAGGAGTGGCCCCTCCTTCCTTGGACCTTCTCTGACCTTGTCATCTGACCAGGGTGAGTTAGTTTCCTGAGATGCCAAAACAAATGGCCACAACCTGGGGGACCTGAAACACCAGACATTTATTTCTCTCACGTTGTAGAAGCCAGGAGTCCAAAATCAAGGTGTCACAGGGCCATGCTCACTCTGAAATCTCTAGAGGAGATTCCTTCTGAGGCAGGAGATAGATGTCTCCAGGCTGAATATTTCTCCCCTGTGGCCAGAAACTCTGTAATAGCAAAAACTCCAAAAAAGCAGGATGATGGAGGAGGCTAAGCCCTACACAGATAAGAGATAAAAGACTTCATTTTCCTCATTCTCGAAGTCAGGAGATCTCCCTAACTACACACAGGCAGAAAGGCACTTTAGGGGTCAAAAAGGGAGGAGGCGTCATCTCATAGCAAGTGATATGAACTACCCATAAACCTTTTCACTAGAATTCATCTTGGCTAAGAGATGTGCACACACACACAGGAGGACTCTGAGATACACCAAATGTGGACTCAGAATCAGGCAAATCAAAATGATTGGCCAAAGGAAACCTGGAAGAAATGCCCCATAAAAATAATTCAAAATGCCACAGGGGTGTGACTCAGCGACTCTCTCTCTGAGCCCACACATGTGTCTATCTATACGTACTGTACTCTTTCTTTCCTCCTAATAAACACTTTGTGTTTCACTACTTTCCATCTTTTGTGGGAATTCTTTTCTGCAAAGCCTAAGAGCCAGGACCTTTGTCAGTGACCATTGGTCTACTACACGTTGCTTCCTACTCTTTTGAATCTCAGATGCACAGAATTGAACGAACTATGCACCACTGGCTCAGTGAACATAAGTTTGAGCAAGCTCCAGGAGACGGTGAAGGGCAGTGAAGCCTGGCATGCTGCAGTCCATGGGGGTAGCAAAGAGTCAGACGTGACTGAGCAACTGAACAACAACAATGAACATAAACACCTATAAAAACAACACTCAGGAATTAGAATTGTTTTACCTTGCTCTTTGCACATTATCTGTCCTAATTATTTCCTCATGTCACGAATAATCTCTAAAACACATTTTTATAAATTTTAATTGGAGGATAATTGCTTTATAATATTGTGTTGGCTTCTACCATAGGGACAAATTGAGAAAGTAGCACAGATATATACACACTACCATGTCTAAAACACATATTTAATGGCTGCTTATTATTTCATGTTATACATGCACTGCGATTAATTTAAATCATCCTACCTTATGGACATATGGACAAGGTCCAATTGTAATAAAATAACAAAACAGTATGTAACTTTGTTTATAAATCATGACTACTTCTGATGTTACATCAAAATACATTTCTTAATCAAAAGATAGAGATGTTTTGAAGTTTTTGATACATACAAATAAATCTCCAGCTTATAGCAATTTACAATTCCACCATCTGGTTCATTATTCTCTTCAAACACTATTAACTGTGTCAACTTTGACAAACTCAAAAGACAATGTCATAGCATTCTCATTTGCATTTCTTTGATTGCTAGAGAAGTTAGAGATTCTTATCATATATGTATGAATCATTATACTTCTTTTCTAATAGTCTCTTCAAACTCTCTACCTATATATTTCTATTGGGATATTTACCTTTTCAGTAATTCATTTGTTCATTTAACACATTTTTATTGCATATCAACTATGTGCCAAACAGTTGGCTGGGTCGAGGGAAGAGAATTTTGTGGTTGGAGGTGGGGGGAGATGGTGTGTTGGTTTCTGCCTTCATGGAAAATTACATTCATTTTCTCATAAATTTACAAAGTCTCTTTACATATTAAGGCTATTAACACTTTGTCATGTGTCACTAATATTTTTACTAATTCATCATTTTCACATATGGTAAGTATTATTTTATGGCAGTTTGGGGGAGAGATTATTTGTAAGTGGGATTGGGGTGAGGGAGGAAGAAGAAAGGAATTTATTCTTTGAAAGAATGTTCTCACCAAAAATGTCAAGCTATTATTCTTCTCATTCTCTGGTGTTTTCACTCTTTTCATGTAATTTTTCCATTTGGTCTTTATTTTGGTTTATGACATCAGGTTTAGGAAACATTCTTTTCCCAGTACCATGTATTAATGATCTGCCATTTTCTCACTGTTTAGGAGCTCATGTTTATCATTTACAATATTTTACAAACATCTGAGTCTGTTTCCAAGTTTTCTATTCCATTCCATCGTTCTGTCTGTTCTTAAGCCAATGCCACAGAATGCATTATTCAAGTTTACAATATGTGTAGCACAGGACAGTGCAAATTATAGCATTTTTTTAAAGTTTTTTGGCTATTTTCACTCTCTTCTTTTTCCTCATCCAGGATAACTTTATTATAAACACCATAAATACACAAATAAAAACCTCCCATGGAGACTTTGGAATTGTCATAATTTCCCTTTAGACTGTAAACTATATAAAATGTCATTCACTTTCATTCTCAGTTGCTAAGCAATTCTTCCTAATTATCCTTTATTCCACGGTCCCTTAACATACCTGACCTTATGGCTCCACCTCACAGGATTACACTAAATAGAACTGTCAACTCGGGTCATTCGTTTCAAACTCGGCTTCATAAACCAGGAGAGTTGTAGGAAGAAAGGAAAATTGCTTAGAAATTAAGAGGAAAAAAACAGACAGCTTCAAAAGCAACTTGTATAAGCAAGGTAAGTTTATAAGTTAAGAAATATAAAAATTCAATTAACCTTTCCTTTGTATTGATTAAAATAGTACACATATTTTGATATATTTTACTGAAAATGCAAAGTATTTTAGATATTTTGTAATTATTAAAAGATTTGCTGGCTAGTCTGGTCCATTGTAGCACTGCTCTAGAGAACAGAAGCAAATAAAACTTCACTAACATTCTTATTTATAATAACTCTAAAAACTGCATTGGGTTCAGATAACTGTCTCCCAAAGCCTTTCACTAAGAACACCTACGCAAATTTTAAATCTTTCTGAGCTTTCTACTTGTCCCACATTGTTCCTGTCCCCGGCTGTATGATCTTCAACATTTGCATGCATACAAGGAAAATGATTGCTTTAATCACTTCCTTATATACATGCTCACAGAAGTACAAAGTATCACAAGCAAATGTGTGTTATCATTTCCATGAGTCTTGGGAAAAGAAATTAAACTGTGAACTCCCTTAAAATTTCCAGAGAAAGTTCTGGAAAACTACCCATATTTTCTAAAAAGCTTGATAAAACTGAACAATTAATGTGCTACATTTACCCAGCTGTAAGCAATAATAGCTTGCTTCAAGTTTTTTTCATTCCATTCCAAATAACACAACTCACACAAAAGAATACATGGGATTCATTAAGTGTTTATCCTTCTCTCTCGGCACCTAAAAGTAGGTCAAATTTCTTACTCAAAAGTCCAACGAAATTTTACTATTGCTGTGTTCTATTCAAGAACTGGATTGAAGCAAATCAGGTACCTCTTAGATAAAGCATTCAAGCTAATTCTAGTGGAAAATAAAGGCTGCAAAAGTCTGGTATGAGGCAGAGAATGAAGAACCAGCCACGAAAACAGGCAAACACTCTCTGAGCCCTTCTAAGTGATGTGTATGTTTTCATACACATTGATCTCAACCTTAACTCCCTGGTGAGTACTTGGTTACTGAGCCCCAGCCCCTCTGCCCCTCAGGTGTTTAGCATGAAACTAGGACTTTGAAGGGTGAACTGCAAGTATTGAAGAACTACCCCCAGTTCCTCTATATTTCCTGGCAGCTCTTACGTAACACCAGGAAGCCTAGTTGATTCCTCCAAGGGTCTCAGAACTTGAGCATGACCCTCATGTGTTGTGGAGGGGTCCTTTGCAAACACTGTTGTTGAAAATATCTGTGTAAGAACTGAAGGGCTTAATCACCTACAGAATCATAAGGTCCCTGATCAAAAAACCTGCCTCAACCACGCAGGCATTAGACTGAGGCTGCAAATGTGCAATGGTCACTAGACCCTTAATTCCAAGTAGCTCCTCTTCAAAATTCTCTTTGCCAAAACCTTTGAAATGTCTTATTTTCCCCAATTTCAAGTGACAATCACTCTATAACTGGCTATAATTTAATTTATATGTAAATGAAATTATATTTTCATTTTCATTTATGTTTCAATTGAAGCTGGAAAAAGTCACTATGTCAGGCTTATTAAAAGCCAAAAGATTGAGTCTTCTTATGCAGACTAAAGACAGAATTTTAAATTATATTTATACTTTCCAATTTAGTAAGCTGATTATATTAAATTAGACTTGTGACATTTCCTAAAATGTCTAGAGTTTTCTTATTCAGCAAATTTTTCATTCACATTGCTTATTAAGAGTTCATGAACTTATTGTTTCACATTTTCTTTTTTTCTGATTCCACACTGAAATCATAGTCATCACAGATTTTCTTGGGAATTTTAGGAGATATCTGTTCCTTTTAACATTGCCTTGTTAAATGCAAACTTTACCTGGACTTCATGGATTCACTTATATCTTATGGTTGCTTTGTTGATATTTCAAGTCATTTTTACAGTTCTTACTTTTCCCTACATCTTCGTCATTGAACATTTTCATTCCCCTGGTGTGATATTCCAATAGAAGTTGACAAAACTTGGAATGACATAGAGACTCCAATGTACAGGGTCATGCAATTACAATTATGTATAATTCTGACCAATTAAATCATAAATGCTCAGGAATACATAATTTATTACCTTTCTATGCACTGAATCAATTCAACATAGATACCTTGAGTTCAATGTTATTTATAAGTAGTCTAAGTTTAAAAACATGTTTTTAATAAATAAAAACATATCCAAAAATTTAGGTGGGTCTTATAAACAATAATAACTAATATTTATACAGCTTTTTGTGATGTACCAAACATTTATATTATCTTAATCCATTTAATCTTTACAACAACTTGAAGTTAGACATACTTGAAAGTGAAAGTGAAAGGCACGCAGTTATGTCCGACTCTTGGCGACCCCAGGGACTGTAGTCCATGGGATTCTCCAGGCCAGAATACTGGAGTGGGTAGCCTATCCCTTCTCCAGGGGATCTTCCTGACCCAGGAATCGAACCAGGGTCTCCTGCATAGCAGGCAGATTCTTTACCAACTGAGCTATCAAGGAAGCAGCCCTCCATATTTGCAGAACCATTGGAGATGGAGGGCTGACAGTGTTGCTATTTCACATAAGGGATTTGGGTATTTGCCAGTTTGGATATCCACAGAGAGCCCTGGAATTGATCCCATGCAGATATCAAGAGACAACTGTACTACTATCACAGCTTTCACAGATGATGGAGCTAAGGTACAGGAAGGTTAAATAACTTTCCCAAAGTCACATAACTCCAGTGGCAGAATCCAGATCCAAATTCGTGTCACCTGACTCCAAACTCATGTTTTCAACCAAAATGCAAAGCATATTCCCAGGCAGTTTCCATTCAAGTATTACCCAAGAGCCTGACCTTGCTAAACTTCTATTATCAGATGAGCTATGACTAATTCACATAGTTATGCAGTATGGAATTCAGTCTTGCAATAATGTGCGAAGCTCTATCTTGGCCTGAAATAATAACTGACATGCAGAAGGTCCTGAGCCACAAAAATTTTAGGGTTTAGTATGTTAAAATATAAGAAGCCCAGTTTAGTTCAGTTCAGTCACTCAGTCGTGTCCAACTCTTTGTGACCCCATGGACAAAAGCATCAATTCTTTGGTGCTTGGCTGGAAGAAGCACAAGCTGGAATCAAGATTGCTGGGAGAAATATCAATAACCTCAGATATGCAGATGACACCACCCTTATGGCAGAAAGTGAAGAGGAACTAAAAAGCATCTTGATGAAAGTCAAAGAGGAGAGTGAAAAAGTTGGCTTAAAGCCCAACATTCAGAAAACTAAGATTATGGCATCTGGTCCCATCACTTCATGGCAAATAGATGGGGAGACAGTGGCTGACTTTATGTTTTGGGGCTCCAAAATCACTGCAGATGGTAACTGCAGTCATGAAATTAAAAGACGCTTACTCCATGGAAGGAAAGTTATGACCCACCTAGACAGCATATTAAAAAGTGGAGACATTACTTTGCCAACAAAGGTCCATCTAGTCAAGGCTATGGTTTTTCCAATAGTCATGTATGGATGTGAGAGTTGGACTATAAAGAAAGCTGAGCCCCTGAAGAATTGATGCTTTTGAATTGTGGGGTTGGAGAAGACTCTTTAGAGTCCTTGGACTGCAAGGAGATCCAATCAGTCCATCCTAAAAGGGATCAGTCCTGGGTGTTCATTGGAAGGACTAATGTTGAAACTGAAACTCCAATACTTTTACCATCTGATGCAAAGAGCTGACTTATTAGTAAAGACCCTGATGCTGGGAAAGATTGGGGGCAGGAGGAGAAGGGAACGACAGAGGATGAGATGGTTGGATGGTATCACTGACTCAATGGACATGACTTTGGGTAAACTCTGGGAGTTGGTGACAGACAGGGAAGCCTGGCATGCTGCAGTTCATGGGGTCAAAAAGAATCAGACATGACTGAGCAACTGAACTGAATAGTAGTTTTCTTTGTAGTCCAACTCTCACATCTATACATGACTACTGGAAAAACCATAGCTTTGACTAGATGGCATTTTGTCGGCAAAGTAATGTCTCTGCTTTTTAATATGCTGTCTAGGTTGGTCATAACTTTTCTTCCAAGGAGATAAGAAGCCCAAGCAAATCTGATATATAGGCAAACACAATTCTTTTTAACATATATATGTTCAGCCCTCTAATGGTTATGTCCCTACATCCTCTCTCCTCCCAACCAAACTGCTCCCCTGTGATAGCAACTCCTCAGGCCTAGTGCCCAAACCATGTGACTTGGTGGTCTGAATTACAAGATAACCCCCTGTCCAAAGGTTTAATCCATCTGTTTATATTTCAATTAAAACCTAAGTCACAGAAGCTAGGGTATTTGGATTCTAAAGCATGAGCAAAAACTGTTACAAACTCCAAAGCGTCATTCTCACTCCCACCGTTCTCCTGGTCCCAAATTCTCAGTGTAATAAAAACATTCAAGACTTCATATTGAGAAGAGTATCTTTCTCATTCTGTTGCATTCTGGGTACTCAGTTTCAATCATAAGACATAAAGAGCGGATGGACATGGTCTTTGAATATCTGAGGACAGAATTTTGTCCTGGAAGCTGTGTATCTGATAGCCTTAAAGCCTACACTGAGAATCAGGCCAAAATACAGGATTTCATGTTAAATTAATTATGGGGTGAGCTTCCCATTACTGAGTTCACAGTGGCCTTGAAAAATATTGTCCTTCGGGGTATGCCAAGTCAAAATCATGCAAAGTGCTATTTAATTGATGCATTGAGCTTAAAAGCAGCCAACTCCATCATATTAACCCTGTGTTGGTCACATCGGCAACTGCTAAATGAATAACTTGTTGGCTGACTGATTGAAGGGATATTGGAAAGGTACTGGGTGATTCTCTCTGCTATGTGACAAGATGTCCTTTGCAAAGATGAACTCAGCAGGGCAATAGAAAGCAATTGGGGGAGCTGCTGAAAATTATTCATGAGAGCCAAAAAGGAAGAGAAACACATTATCTGCATTCTCTGCTAGTTGTATAAGCACTGGAAATGGGGTTGTCACAGCAGTGAGAACAGAGGACACGGCACAGGATTGAGAGGAGGCTTGGATTTTTGTCCTCTGCCAATAACCCTGTGGGAGGCTATGGAAAAGTTCATGTAAGTTCTCTTTGAAGGTTCAGTTAAACATTGTCTAAGGTCACTTCTGTTTTTTAACTTTTCTCCTGACTCAGGTTTCTATGCATTTGAGCATCAAGAAATTTTAGCTTCCTGCCTCTTCTCAAGTATTGATTTGTTGTTTTCATTCTTCAACTTCCTAAGTAGATTCCATACTTGAAAAAAATGTCAATTTCTTATGAATATCCCTACTGCTAAGTGAGTGCAGCTAGCTAATCAGCTTAGCCCTAGAGGTACTACACAATCAATCCTTCTTATAGCCATTCACTCTTTTAATTCAGTGAATGCTGAAATTATAGTCAGTAAATACTTAATATGTATTAAGGACCAACTACATATTATGCATTGAACTAGGGTTGCCATTTCCTTCTCCAGGGGATCTTCCTGACTCAGGGATTGAACCTGCATCTCGCCTCTCCTGCATTGGAAGGCAGATTCTTTACCACTGAGCCACCTGGGAAAACTTAGTAAATATTGAATATTTATTAAGAACCAATCACATGTTATGCATTGAACCAGGTGCTGGTAAGAAGATTGCTACTCTCAACGAGCTTGCAGTCTAGGAAGAGAAATAGCAACGTAGACAAGAATTGCAACAAATTGCAGAACATTCTGTAACTGCAGTGTTTACAAAGATTCCTGGTAGGCTAGAGGGAAGGTCACCATCTCTTATCTGAATCAATCAGAGAAGTCGTGCACTGAGCAGAGACTAAGCTGAATCTTGAAAGATGAGGTTGTCAGAAGAGCTAAAAGAAGCATTCCAGGATGAGAACACAAGATTATTTTTGCAATAAGACGCACAACTGATAAAGGCTTGAGGGGAAAGGGAGTTGGGGAGGTGAATGAGGCTACATCAATAGCTAAGAATCTCAGAAAGAAGAGTGAAATGAAGAATCAAAGTAGAAAAAGCATCAAAATGTATTAAAATAAGTATGTGTGTTTGTGGGGCAAAGCTTGAGGGGAGATTAAGAACATGAACCTCTGCCTTATAGAAGGTATCACTAAACTGCACAGAGAAGGCCACAGTTGTCTACAAGTCAGTCTTCAGAGCAGGACATTTGGTTATAGCATCTACCGATGATTCTGTATTGAGTCTCCCATCTTCCTTAACACTAGGTCTTCACAAAGCTTACTTTCCCATGACCCCCAAATTAAAGCTAGTGAGTTTTACCCCTTCCTTCCCCAGCAGGTACTCTTCATTATGTGACCCCATCAATTACAACTTGTAAGTACATTGTCTATTCACCTGTTTATTTACTTTGGACTTAAAAAATTATGGTTCCTTCCCACTGATTCTATCATTTGAACTTTAGTTTCTGTTCTTGAGTAAAGAATTAATTACTGTGTGCTCCAAACCTGGCAGTGCCTAGCACAGTGTTTGGCATATCAAAACCAAAAACCTCTTATTAACATCTTGGAGCAAGAACCATATATTCTCCTTATACTTCACTAATCCTCACTACACTTCATATTCCCAGGTGTTTTGGGGACCCTTCTGGTCTGACCTTTGGGACCCTTCAGGTCTGACCCTTCAAAAACTAGTGGCGAAATTTGTGATTTCATATTTGTATTACCTTTTACATTTTGAAAATCCCTGAAGTTGCCTCTTAAATCCTAATGAAACCTCTTTCCCTCTATGTTAGAATGAGTTAAGGTGCTGGAACAGACAACAGATGGGAAAAAAAGGTATAATTAGGAATCAGCAGAATGGATGGCTTTCCTATTTGTATTTTATGGTTCCTTTCATTGAGTATAATGTATGAGCCTCAGTATAATAAGTAATGTGATCATCAATTTTAATTTTGCCAGCCTTTCATTTGACTATTGCTGTCATTCCTCTCCAAATCTTCAAAGAGCACTGCCAAAATAATTATCCCAGGCACCAGATCTTTCTCCTATAATAGTATCACTGAATCTGATCAACCTATTTTCTTTGCAACTTGGAATCATAGGTGAAGAGCTGTTGCACTCACTCTGATAATCATCTTTCTCCAAAAGCACAGATTTTAAAAGTGGTAATTACAAGTTGCATATTCTGTATATAACATTTAATGCAATAATTAATAATATAAATGATATGAATAAACAGAGCCTACTCCACACTGAAATGGTTATAGCACTCCTGCTTCTATTCAGTAAAAGCATAGTTTACACCTTAGTTGAAAACATACGAAAAGAAAGCATTCTCAAACTTGGCCATTTTACCAAAGGATCTCTCTGATGTTTAAATGTTTCACCTTAAAATAACTCTCAACCAAGAGCCCACTGAGCGCCGAAGAATTGACGCTTTTGAACTGAGGAGTTGGAGAAGACTCTTGAGAGTCTCTTGGACCTCAAGGAGATCCAACCAGTCCATCCTAAAGGAAATCAGTCCTGAATATTCATTGGAAGGACTGATACTAAAGCTGAAACTCCAATACTCTAGCCACCTGATGCGAAGAACTGACTCATTTGAAAAGACCCTGATGCTGGGAAAGATTGAAGGCAGGAGGATAAGGGAATGACAGAGAACGAGATGGTTGGATGACAACACCGACTCAGTGGACGTGAGTTTGAGTAAGCTCCGGGAGTTGGTGATGGACAGAGAGGCCTGGCATACTGCGGTCAGTGGGGTTGCAGAGTTGGACACGACTGAGAAACTGAACTGAACTGAAGAGTCTGCTTCTTTCCTCTAACGTTGTGTATTGCACACAAACTGAGTTTATGCAAAAATCAGTAGTTAGTGCTGGAATTCATAAGTAAATGTTATTCCAGTAAGTTTTTTAGTTCAAGGGAGATGCTTCCAACACAAATTTATACGGCCAGATTTGTTGAGTTACCAGCTTCAGTTAATGTTTATAGTCTCAGATTTTACCTGAGATTCCACAAGTAATAAAAAGGCAAGGCATTTTTTATTAGGTTCGTGGTTATTCCCTTTTCTCTAAAATTTGAAGAAATTAATTTAGTATCTGATTATTACTTTCTCATCTGATAAATGTCTTTCCCCTGGGTCTTCCGCAGTTATGCCAATGAAGTTATGAAGGAAAGCTATGCAAACTGTGAGTTCTTGATTTTCTACAGTAAATTCACAGGGCAATAAACAGAATTTCTATTTTGGCATCCTTGGTGGCCTAAATCCATGTCACTCATCATTTTCAGGTTATTGTTTTTTTCACCTATTCCTACCACACATATAATTACTAAAGGCCCCCACATTGCATATTGCCTCATCTGTGCCCCTGACAATTATCAAATTTATTGCATTTAGTGACAGTACAAAATCCTAATCTAAATTCATAGTTTTGTGAATATTACTGACAACATACACTATACAGTTCAATTGCTTTTAAACACTTCCAGACACACGCACATGTGCATACACCATGCAATTATAAACAGTGGCATTTCGCATGGCAGGCAATCAGTTTCTGAATAATCAATGCCCATTAATATTTTCATAAGTCATTGTGTTTACAAATAAATGCAACAATAAGTTAACAGTATGAGTCTCCAACTGACATGCAGGGCAGTAAGGAATTCTTATTCACCATTTACCCAATGCCTAGAACTGTGCCTGAATTTTAAAAGTATTTTTAAATGAATGAATAAATTCTCTATAAATATTTTATGTTTAAATATTATATCATATAATCATATAAATATTTATATTTATTACACACAAATTATCTATAAATATTAAGAATTTCACCTTTTGAAATTCTTTTCTAATAAAGTAATGTAGAGGATGGTATATTTTGGTTTAAAAGAAAACATAAAGTTTGACACATTCATTTGACACAGAAACAGTAGCAAGATAGGAAGGATTTAAGGTGACTATTTCCTCTCTATAGGAGAATCTATATTTATCTAAATGTTGAAAAATCACAGTGATTTACATGTGCTGGAAAACCTTACATGCGGTAAGTTGTAGTAACCAAGGAGATCAGAGTGGACTGTCTGACACAAAGGGCAGAGTGAAGGCAGGTAAGTACCCTAAACTGAAACTGTCTTTGGAACATGCATCTCAGGGTGATGCTCTTACATGCTCAGCTCTAAGGACCACAGTCATCTCTTCACTTGAAGGTATTTGGTCTAACACATCAGTTTGGGGGTGGGGGAGCTTCCCAGATGGTGCTAGTGGTAAAGAATCTGCCTGCAAAGCAGGAGATACAGGTTTGATCCTTGGGACAGGAATATCCCCTGGAGAAGGAAACTCCAACCCACTCCAGTATTCTTGGGTGGGAAATCCCATGGACAAAGGAGCCTGGCAGGCTACAGTCTATGGGGACACAAAGAGTCAGACATGACTGAGCACACACACAGTTTGTGAAGAAGAGCATGCAGGGTGCCTGGTTCATGGAAAAACACAGTTTCTCACAATTTGTTAACTCTTGGCCAGCTCTGCACCAGATCAATTGTTATGGTAACACTCTCATTTTCTCTCTTAGGCTGAACATGTCTGAGTTCTACAACTTTCCTTTTTGTGTGTGATGAGTATGAAAACAGGATAATGGAAAAATGTTACACGTTTGTTCTAACAAAGCTTCCTAGCTAAGTAATTCATGACATAAAACAAGAAACTTGATTTTCCTGTTTATTCTGCTCACCCTCAGCCTAGTCTGATCCCAGAAGTCTCACTGAGGTTGACTCTTTTGGTCCAGGCTAACTCTTTAATCTACAGTCCAGGCCCTTTTCTCAGATCTGCGGAGAGGGTATCGCTGGGGTTTTTATTGTGCTAATAAGAAATTCTAGGTGGATAGGGACCACTTTCAGATTTTTTAACTAAACCAGAAGACATCTGCTTGTGGACTCAAAAAATTATGTTTCAGAACTGCTAAAGAATCCAGTGGCATCTTGAAACATAAAGATAGGTATATGGGGTGAGGGGAAGAAAGATAATCATAAAAAAGAAAAACTACGGTGGAAAACAGAAGTCAGAAGTTCACACTTTGGGGTTTTTTGCATCCTTCAGCTGTTTTCACTTGCTAACTCTTCAGTCTATTCATGGGTGCTCGTAGCTCACAGCCAGGGTGATTTACACTGCGCTGGTCGCACTGTGAGCTCAGGTTCCACATTCCCCTTCCCAGTACAGCCAGAAAGGTGTCACTGGAAAAACTGAAATACTGCATTTGAAAGTCAAAAAGGAAAGCACTAAGTGGGACATCTAGCCTAGGGCAGGGAAGGCCAAAGAAAAGCCAGGTAATAGTATTCAGACAGGTGCAAGGTGCCTGCAGTATCTGCTGACCTATGTTTTCAGCAAAGATTGAACTAAACTGAAGCCTGACGTTTCACCGATTGAAGGAACTTTAGAATTTATCTGGCTCAACATTCTTACTTTAAAGCCAAGACATTTATAGTAGAGACATAACCCTTAGAGGCTAAAAAGCTGAACTTGACAATCCACATCTATTCCGCAAAGGAGATTGATGTACTGAGGGCATGGTCAAACTACCACTTTATAAATCTGTTTTCTATTATGCAAGATGACTTCAGGTGGTACAAAGGCAGACATATATTTTACTAGTTGTGTATTTACTTCTCCCATATATACTTCGAAAAATAGAATCAGCATGGCAATTCAGTAATATGTCATTTCCTGTAAGTGAAAATAAACAAATCCCATGATGTGCCACACTCTTGGAAATGTGGCCTAGAATTTGTCCTTGATCTTCACTGCACCATCGCAGCCGCCTCCTTAGAAGTGAAAAGGGCTGGAATGGAGGAAATTGAGCTTCTTTGAGAAGCCAACAATGAGGAAGATTTTCCTAATATCTGGGGTCTTCACTTTAAGGGAAATTGGGTTACTCACTGAGGTCATAGGAACTCCTCTGGAAGCATCCCAGGAAATGATTAAATCAAGCCTTGCTGGAAACTATGAGACATTTGATGAACTTTGTCACATTTCCATCAGTAAGTGTCTGTTATTATTGAGAAAATGTGAAACCCAATAGTACTGCCAATACAGTAACAATACATTTAATATCTCATGTGTATCAAAGTGTTAGTCATTCAGGCATGTCCAACTCTTTGCAACCCCACGGACTGTAGCCTACCAGGTTTGGCAGACAAATCAAGTATAAATTAAACCTCACATTGGATAATCCTAATTTCTGATTACAATTTATTGATTGGTTAGCAGTAAAACAAGAAAAGAATAAACAAACCATGAGAAAAATCAAGTTTTGGGAAAAATACTTTTATCATTATTATTTATATAAACTACACAGACTAACATTCTCCTTAAATCAATACAAGCATTAAATGACAGTATTTCAGCATTGGGCTCAGCCTCTCTCTAGTTAAAATGAGTGAAGAGGAGGAGCACCAGAGTTAGGTCTTATTTCCTTTACCAAAGCTAAGCTTGACCTAAATACAGACTTCTGTGTCACTTATGAAGACATGGTTCCATACGAAAGTCAGCTCAACTGACTGCCTCCTACCACTGAGCTTGGAAAGGAATTCAGGAGTAACTTTGGACCACTCCTTTGTGTGTATGTGTGTGTGTGTCTGTAGCCCAACAGGCTTGGCAGACAAATCAAACCTCACATTAGATAACCCTAATTTCTCATAATTTCATCATCTCATCTCATTACAGTCTCAGACACAATGCTAAATTGTGTCTGATTCTTTGAGACTCCATGGATTGTAGCCCACCAGGCTCCTCTGTCCATGGTATTTCCCAGGCAAGAATACTAGAGTGGGTTGCCATTCTCTTCTCCAGGGGATCTTCCTGACCCAGGGATCAAATCCAGGCCTCCTGCATTACAGGTGGATTCTTTTCCTGTATGAACCACCAGGGAAGCAATATGTCTGTATCCCAGTCTCCACCAGATCTTCTTCAGTGCAATGGTGTCACTGTACCTGTGCTTCTTGCCCATGAATTCCATTCAAACACGTTAAAATAATCAATACTATTTGGCTACTTATTTTCATAAATGACTATAGAACTTAGTTTTTCAGACCTGAGAGATTCATGATGGATTCAGCCTACTCTCAAAAGATGATCAGAATCCATAAGTTCCTGCTTAGTCACTTCTCAAGAACAGCAGTTGCCTTCTAAGATTTATATCAAGTCTCCTGGCAGAGGATACACAGCAATGCTTTTTTAAAAAATTAGTTTTAGGCCACTAAATATAATTTATACCCAAGCTCTCAGGCCAATTACTCCTGGCAAAGTTTTCTGTTACCAAGATAAGGTGTCAACTGTCTTCTAAAATAACAATACAATTGACCTGGCAAAATACACCTTGTATTTATAGAAAATATGTTATCTTATTAATGGTTTAAATTTAACTGACTTTCCCACTACTCACTACTCTCTTCTTTATTAATGTGAGACACGGGACAATTTAGGAGCCTATGAAGTCAGTAAAGGGTTTTATGTCTTTTGAAGAGGTAGCTCAGGGGCTACTTCTAAGATCAAAACTTTCAGTAGAGTTAGCATAATAAATTCTTGGGTATGCAGTCAAAATTTTATAAGTGAAAAAAAAAAAGATTTGACTTAACCTATAGCCACAAATTATATCTATACATAAATACATATAACATACTTATATATATGTTTATTATTAGGCAAAAGTCATCAGTAAAATTTTGTGATCATGCAAATTATAGACAAAACCAGAGACATGGTTAAGCACGTACTTTTCTCATTTTCCTTTGTACAATACTCTCTAATTTGCAACAGTAGTAATAAGTAAGGCTAATCAGTTTTCTTACCAAAATAATAAGCATTGATTGAACTGAAGAATTTTCTATTTATGACTCACTGTGCCTGCTTTTAAGCATTTTGAAAAGCAACATGTTTCTTGCAAAGTCATCATTTGATCCAGATGTTAAACGGATTCTCTAGGTTAGATCATCCAGCCATGTAATTGAAACTTGTTTTACTTTACAATTCAGCTCATCATATTTCTTTTCTACTATCTTTGGTTTCTTTGACTTGATGTCAGTTGACATTATTATGAACATTGACTTCAATTGTGTATATGAATTTTGTCTGTCGGGATCTCAACTCTACAAATTCTAAATACTGGAAAGGGAAATTGAAGCTGCTCAGTCATGTCTGACTCTTTGCAACCCCATGGACTGTAGCCTACCAGGCTCCTCCATCCATGGGATTTTCCAGGCAAGAGTACTGGAGTGGGTTGCCATTCTTTGATCCTATGGTCTCAAATGCCTACTCTGCACTGGGCTTCCCTGGTGGCTCAGATGGTAAAGAATCCGCCTGTAATGTGGGAGACCCGGGTTCAATCCCTGGGTTTGGAAGATCCCCTGGAGGAGGACAGGACATGGCAACCCCCTCCAGTATTATTGACTAGAGAATACCCATGGACAGAGGAGACTGGCAGGCTACAGTCCAGAGGGTTGCAAAGAGTCGGATACAACTGAATGACTAAGCACAGCACTGTGCTGGTGACTGGCAGATTTTATGTCCACTCCAGCCCTTTCTGTTGAAACACAGGTCTATATGCAATTGCCCACTTCACATCTCCACCTAGATATATATTGGGCATTACAAACTTAATATGACTAAAACTAGTGACTGATCTTCACTGTCCTGCTGAATATCTTCTCCCCCTCAGTTCATTGCAACTCCACTCTTGCAAAATCTTTGCCCCAAATCAGTGGCTTCATCTTTGAATTCTCTTTCCCTCAAGACCCACATTCAAACCTTAAGTAAATCCTATTCATTGCTGTTGTTCAGTTGCTAAGTCATGTCCAACTCTTTGCAACCTCATGAACTGCAGCACTCCAGGCTTCCATGTCCTTCACCATCTCCAGGAGTTTACTCAAACTCATGTCCATTGAATTGGTGATGCCATCCAACCATCTCATCCTCTGTTGTCCCCTTCTCCTCCTGCCTTCAATCTTTCCCAGCATCAGGATCTTTTCCAATGAGTCGGCTCTTTGCATCAGGTGGCCAAAGTATTGGAGTTTCAGTTTCAGCGTCAGTCCTTCCAATGAATATTCACTCTACCTTCAAAATAGTTTCAGAATCTGGGAACTGTTCACCATGTATACTGCTGCCAAGCTAGTTCAAGTTTCCTTTAGCTCTTGCATGGATTATTGGGATAGTCTCCTGCATGGTTCTTTCTTTAATCCTTATGTCTTACAGTTTATTCTTCCCATACAATAGCTAGATGGATCCTTTTATAAGTTAAGTCATTCTATGTTCTTCTCTGTCTCCAATGCTGTAATGGTTTTCCATATCATTCAAAGCAGTGGACAAAAACCCAATACAACATCCAGGGTTCTACGTGATCTCTCCCCAACCCCTGCCCTCAACAGCTCTGAGCTATGTCCTGCTACTCTCACTCCTGCTGGGATCCAGATATCTGAGTTGTGAAGAAGGAGAGGACTGAGGAATGAACCACGATCATAGGCAAAGTGTTTAGATTCTACGGAGGGCTTTTTCTTCCCAATGAGTTTTCTGCATGGCTGAAGTATGATGACAGGGAGAAGCTTGGTTATAAAAAGAAGCAGCACAACTCCTGGCCATAGCAACTGAGCACTCGTTGCTTCCTCCCAGGACAAAGATTGTGTCTCTCATCTTTTGCACTATGTATACTAATGCAGTACCTAACATATAGCAAGAAACTAAAACAGATGTGATGTGTGCTAAATTGCTAGACAACACACAATCCTTTCAATATTTTTGGCAAATAGTCTTTTGGAAAACAGTATGTTAGTGGTATGCCATACCCAGCATCCATTACTTTCATGCTAGTTAGGGGCAGGTTCACCAATACCACAACCTCTCTAACACTTAGCCTGGTAGTTCCTAGGTTTCCTTGTTAATAATCAGGACACTTAATGCCCACTTACATAAATAGTTGAGAGACCTCATATCTAAGCTTCATTTTCAGGATTTCTGAATAAGAAACCTTCTCAACATAGCCCTTATTTGTGCAGAACATATTCTCCATGTCTTACTCTTGCCTAGAAAATCCCATGGATGGAGGAGCCTGGTAGGCTGCAGTCCCTGGGGTCGCTAAGAGTCGGGCATGACTGAACGACTTTACTTTCACTTTTCACTTTCATGCATTGGAGAAGGAAATGGCAACCCACTCCAGTGTTCTTGCCTGGAGAATGCCAGGGACAGAGGAGCCTAGTGGGCTGTCACTTCAGACATGACTGAAGTGACTTAGCAGCAGCAGTAGCAGTTGAGTTTTCAAGTAGTTTCTTGGTAAAACTTTCGAAGCCAGAATATCTATATACTATCAGTGAAATTTCCCAGAATTTATTTCATGTATCCCACTGACCCCAAAGAGAACTCTTTTTCTACATGCTAAAAACATCATTTGCATGAAGAGCTGTTCCTTTAATTTCTGTGGCAAGAAATCATGCAGGCTTACTGACTAGAAACTTCTCCTGAGACATTTCAAACATCAAATTGAGAAACACATTAGGGAGTTTCAGCATGAAATTTCATATCCAATATGACCCAGCATCAAGTCACCTAAGAAAGAATAGTAATGGAATAGTATTTGGAAAGGTGATGCAGTTGTAAAATAGTGTAAGCATTTATTCTTTTACCAAAATATAAAAATCTCTTTATAAATGTTAACCTTCAGTAATGACTGGATGGTAATCATCAATGCAATATCTGTAATATTTCAACAGTTACAGAAAGTACCAGTTTAAGTGTGACCTGAATGTAAAGATTTTATGATGACATATATTTAGGTCCTACCAACTGAAGGAACATATGTTTTATATTTCTCATTTTTCCCATTACTAATTTATTTTACCCCATGTGAAATAAATGAACATCAGAAGTCAAAATGACTAATTTTAAATGGTATGGACCTAACAGAAGCAGAAGACATTAAGAAGAGATGGCAAGAATACACGGAAGAACTGTACAAAAAAGAGCTTCACGACCCAAATAATCATGAAGGTCTGATCACTCACCTATAGCCAGACATCCTTGAATGTGAACTCAAGTGGGCCTTAGGAAGCATCACTATGAACAAAGCTAGTGGAGGTGATGGAATTCCAGTTGAGCTCTTTCAAATCCTAAAAGACGATGCTGTGAAAGTGCTGCATTCAATATGCCAGCAAAGTTGGAAAACTCAGCAGTGGCCACAGGACTGGAAAAGGTCAGTTTTCATTCTAATCCCAAAGAAAGGCAATGCCAAAGAATGCTCAAACTACCACACAATTGCACTCATCTCACACGCTAGTAAAGTAATACTCAAAATTCTCCAAGCCAGGCTTCAGCAATACGTGAACCGCGAAATTCCAGATGTTCAAGCTGGTTTTAGAAAAGGTAGAGGAACCAGAGATCAAATTGCCAACATCCGCTGGATCATGGAAAAAGCAACTGAGATCCAGAAAAACTGCTTTATTGACTATGCCAAAGCCTTTGACTGTGTGGATCACAATAAACTGTGGAAAATTCTGAAAGACATGGGAATACCAGACCACCTGACTTGCCTCTTGAGAAACCTGTATGCAGGTCAGGAAGCAACAGTTCGAACTGGACATGGAACAACAGACTGGTTCCAAATAAGAAAAGGAGTATGTCAGGCTGTATATTGTCACCCTGCTTATTTAACTTATATGCAGAGTACATCATGAGAAATGCTGGGCTGGAAGAAGTACAAGCTGGAATCAAGATTGCTGGGAGAAATATCAATAACCTCAGATATGCAGATGACACCACCCTTATGGCAGAAAGCGAAGAGGAACTAAAAAGCATCTTGATGAAAGTCAAAGAGGAGAGTGAAAAAGTTGGCTTAAAGCCCAACATTCAGAAAACTAAGATTATGGCATCTGGTCCCATCACTTCATGGCAAATAGATGGGGAAACAGTGGCTGACTTTATGTTTTTAGGCTCCAAATCACTGCAGATGGTGATTGCAGCCATGAAATTAAAAGACGTTTACTCCTTGGAAGAAAAGTTATGACCAACCTAGACAGCATATTCAAAAGCAGAGATATTACTTTGCCAACAAAGGTCCATCTAGTCAAGGCTATGGTTTTTCCAGTAGTCATGTATGGATGTGAGAGGTGGACTATAAAGAAAGTTGAGTGAAGAAGAATTGATGTTTTTGAACTGTGGTGTTGGAGAAGACTATTGAGAGTCCCTTGGACTGCAAGGAGATCCAACCAGTCCATCCTAAAGGAGATCAGTCTTGGGTGTTCATTGGAAGGACTGATGTTGAAGCTGAAACTCCAATAATCTGGCCACCTGATGCAAAGAGCTGACTCATTTGAAAAGACCCTGATGCTGGGAAAGATTGAGGGCAAGAGGAGAAGATGATGACAGAGGATGAGATGGTTGGATGGCATCACCGACTCAATGGACCTGAGTTTGGGTAAACTCCAGGAGTTGGTGATGGACAGGGAGGCCTGGCATGCTGCTTTTCATGGTGTCACAAAGAGTTGGACATGACTGAGCGACTGAACTGAACTGAATTTTAACTTTTCAAAAAGTCCTCACAGTAGCCAATTTTTTCGTAGTGGTGTCCACAGTATCCCTTGTATGCATTATCCCCTCTGTTTCTAATACTTTTCCACCTTGTTCACAGAATTCCTACTTCTTCAAGGATTATTTTTTGTGTCAATCACTGTTCTACCTCCTCTGAGGAACTTCCCGCTCACCACTGCAGCCTTCACTAGGGAATCATTTTCGCTTTCCCTTCTGGCCTTAACGATGTTTCTCATATTTATTCCATCCAAAATTCCCAGGTGGTGCTAGTGGTAAAGAATCCACCTGCCAATGCAGGAGATGCAGGTTTGAAACCTGGGTCAGGAAGATCCCCTGGAAAAGGAAATGGCAACTCACTCCAGTATTCTTGCCTGGGAAATCCCACGGACAGAGGGGCCTGGTGGGCTACAGTCCATGGGGTTGCAAAGAGTCAGACACAACTGAGCAGACAAGCTTCTTACTAGACTGTGATCATCTGGATGCCAGAGACCATTTCATTTAATGTCCAAATTCTCAGTGCAAAACAGATGAAGCATTAAACAATGTTTGTCTAACAAGCAAACCTTCCCTTTTATAGAATCTATGCTCTGCAATCCTGAATCTGTAGTGACGTATCACTGTGACCTGAGCCACAGTCAGAATGGCTCTGCTGATGAGCAAGTCATGCTCAGCGTGCATTTTCCGGCATCTGGGCTGATGTTCCTGGCCAGAATTCACTTCATGTAGATTGAGGACAGCCTTTATAGGATAAACTGCCCCATCAACTTCAGGAGCCAAGAGTATTGATCTTTCTTAAAAGTGGGATCACACTATCTGTTCTCATGTAGATTATTTCTAGCAAAATCCCATCCTCACTGAGATTTGCTGGACAGTGGAGAACAGAAGGGGTCATCAGTCACCATTTCCCACCCACTTCTTGTGTAACAAAATTACCATAAACCAATTATCTTCAAATCGCTGCTGTCCTCAAGCCAAAGCAACAAGGTGACCGAAGCCTTGATCCACCACCATGCTCCCGGCACACAGAAACTCTAGACTGTTGCTTTATATAAGCATTGACCCCCAAAGTGACAAACCAGTAAAAGGATGGCACTGATTTGAAAATCAGAGACAATGAGTTTAACTGGTACAGACAGTAATTTCACTACTCTCAAGAACATTATTTCATCTCAAAAAGTAAATATGCCAAGATGCTTTCTTGATTTGGTATTCCTGCTCCATCTGACATTGACATTGACATTGAAGTCACTGTGTTGTGTCCGACTCTTTGCGACCCCATGGCCTGTAGCCTACCAGCCTCCTCCATCCATGGAATTTTCCAGGCAAGAGTACTGGAGTGGGTTGCCATTTCCTTCTCCAGGAGATCTTCCCCATCCGGCGACTGAACCCAGGTCTCCCACATTGTAGGCAGACGCTTTACAGTCTGAGCCACCAGGGAAGCAGTTTGCAAAGGCCAGCAAATACTTTGGCCCTGGGAGGGCACAGTAGTAGTGGCTTTAAAAATCCTAGAGCAAGCTGATGAGGAAGAGACAAAGAGGGTGTCTTTGGGTCAGGCTCCAAAACACAGGTTCATTTTGTTAGTGTGACTGATATGTTGTGATTCTATTAGAAACATTGAGAAGGGGGACACTGGATTTTTCAGGGGTCTTCACATGCTAATAATCGTTCACCACTGACAGTTGAACAATTTAACACATTGGAAGATAAGTCTGTATTTCAAATCCTCTACACTGTGGAACTTAGTGTTCCCAGCTTGTTCTATTTTTGCCGTTGGACCATTTCATTTTGAAGACACACTTGGGGAGGATGACAGCATTAATTTAGCTAACAACATTCATTTTGTTTTCATTAGTTGTTTTTGTAGTTTCATATTTTGATGCTGAATCTGATAAATGTATAATACCCAGAGGGTGCCTCTGTTTGTATTAATAAGAGCATCTCATTCACACTTCATCAGTGATAGAACAGCTCGGCTTCACTGTCAAAGTAGCATGAATCAGAAACAGTTCATGAGAGGAGAGATGTTTATCATGCAGATGGAAACCACAGGGAGGGTGGGGGTGAGATGGGAAATGCAAGGCACTGTGTAGAAAGAACAGACAGGGGTGCTCTAAACAGCTGACATGGGCAAGTCAATGAAACCAGCTAAACCTCAATAATTTCATCTGTAAAATGGGTATGGGTCAGTCATGCTATAAAAAAATTTATGATTCTATAACTATATACTGGGCTTCCCTTGTGGCTCCGCTGGCAAAGAATCTGCCTGTAATGTGAGAGACCTGAGTTCGATCCCTGGGTTGAGAAGATCCCCTGGAGAAGGGAAAGGCTACCCACTCTATAACTATATACTTGCATACATTGAGTTTATAATGGTATAAACACTATTTAATTGAGCAATGATGACCCTTGTGATAACCTAACAGAAAGCATTAAAAAGGAGAAATGCATGGTGCAAATAAATTTTGTAAGTCAATAAATTATAATAACCATTTATTGAATGTTTGTGTGACAGGCATTATGCTTTATATTCATGTCATATTATGTAATTACCACTATCGGACTGGATCAGAGAAGGCAATGGCAACCCAGTCCAGTACTCTTGCCTGGCAAATCCCATGGATGGAGGAGCCTGGTAGGCTGCAGTCCATGGGGTCACTAGGAGTCGGACATGACTGAGTGACTTCACTTTCACTTTTCACTTTCATGCATTGGAGAAGGAAATGGCAACCCACTCCAGTATTCTTGCCTGGAGAATCCCAGGACGGGGGAGCCTGGTGGGCTGCCATCTCTGGGGCCGCACAGAGTCGGACACGACTGAAGCAACTTAGCAGCAGCAGCGGCAGCATCGGACTGGATAGCATCACTGACTCAATGGACATGAGTTTGAGCAAATTCTGGGAGATGGTGAAGGACAGTGAAGCCTGGCATGCTGCAGTCCATGGGGTCTCAAAGGGTTGGACACAACTGAGCAACTAAACAACAACAAGTCATATGGTTCTTTGGGTATTTCAACCTTATTTTAAAAATTCAAAAATCTAGCCTCAAAGGTTTTATGTAGCTTGCCCAGGCATACAGCTAGAACCAAAAGTCGAATTCAGAACTCTGTCTTCAAAGCCCAAGCATTTACCTACATCTCCTCTGAGTTAAATTCCACAGCTGCTATATTTATAAAGTTTCATATTTCAAGGGTACAATGCAATCACAAATGTCCATCACCGTGCCACACAAATCACACACCATTTTGCCATCAGCGTGAATGTCCATCATATAATTTGTTCCACTATACTATACTACACAATTGCTAGAACGGGGGTGGGTGGAAGGTAGCCTTAGAAATAAAGGCTTTGGGAAACATTCTAAGAAAGAAATAATAAGTGCTTGAATTTATTTTATCGTTTATTTATGACTGTTGACTCAGAATGTCTTTGTCTGGGAAAGTATGTCTATCCTTCCTTTAATACCCTCAACACAATAGATGAAATCATGTTTACATGTGTTTACCTCACTAGACTTAATATTTCTGAAAATGAGGGCCCAAGCCTTATTTATCTTTAAATTCCTAGTAGGTAACCCGAGTTATATATAGGAAAAACAATAAACATTGGCTATATACATAATTTAATGAAAAGGCATTTTCCCCAAACCAATTTATCCTGAAAATTCACCTTGATATTCCTTCCTTCATGTGCCTCTCAAAAAACAAACAAAAAAGTAAAAAAGAAAATGTTTAATTCCACTTGCATAGAAAAGGGAAAGCAGCTAAGGCAGAAAAAGAAACTGAATATTTAAAATAAGGTTGAGCATCCATGCAAAAGAGGAAACAGTGCTATCAGCCTGAAAACAAACCTTATTGAAAGTGAGGTAACCTGAAAACTATTGTTTTAATGCATATGTTCCTTATTTGATATAATTTATAGGAAAAATTTTAATAGTGTTTTCTACAAGATGACTTGTAGCTCAGTCGGTAAAGAATCTGCCTGCAGTGCAGGAGACCCAGGTTCGATCCCTGGGTTGGCAAGATCCCCTGGAGAAGGAAATGGCAACCCACTCGAGTATCCTTGCCTGGAAAATCTCATGGACACACCCACCATCCATCCATTCACCCATCCATCCACCCATCCACCAACCATCTATCCATTCACCCATCCATCCACCCATCCATCCAGAGGAACCTGGTGGATTGCAGTCCATGGGGTCGCAGAGTCGGGCACGACTGAGCCACTAACACACACAAAATGACTTATAATGACTTCGAGTAATTTATCCAACTCTACCAAAAGAAATTTTGAAAAGTAGGCCACTGTTAAGGTCCCGATGACTGATGGGGAACTGAGCCCATTAGCAGCTGAGTGAGCATACCAATGAACCCATTAGGTCTTAAATTATGGTGTGAAGACTTAAAGGTGTGAAGAGAGATCAGAAATAAGAGTTCTGCTGCCATGGTGGGACCTCTATCTTTGATTATCTTGGGGGCAGGTAGACTGTCTTGCTCTCCTCCCCATCCCCCTTCCTCATCAGTATCCTAGAATAAATAGTATCCCAGTGAAGTTAACATATATGGAAAATAAATCTATAGTTATCCCAGGTTAGATTTCTCAGATGTTTAGAGAACATGTCCACGTCAGTGGCCATGAGTCATAAATAAAATGACCATTGCTCCTTAACCATGCTCTTAAAATTATGTACAAAAATAGCTACTTTACTTAAATTCGTGCTGAGACCTTCTGTTGTCTTTGAATGATGATTCAGAAGGACTATTTGGTGTTCAAAATCTTCAATGCCTTCTTCTCTAGTCTTTTTGTTGTTGTTGTTATTGTTCTGCAGGGGAGAATAAAAAAGTCTAAGTCGTACTGCCAGGGACTCACATTTGCATAATTTTTTTTTCAATGCAATTTAAAGGTGCCATCTTATGATGAAGAAAAAAGAATGAAATCAGTCTTTGGCACAATGGGAATACTATTGTGTAATCAATAGTGGTTTTGCATAAAAGTATTTAATTTTAAGTGATTGTGATAACATTAAGTGGTACTATCTTTGTATTTCTCCTGCTTTCAATAAATTGCTCCTTTAGCTGTGTCACTAAACAGACAGAAGTATTGATAGGTATCTGAGCTTGTAAAAAAATCAATGAACAAAACTCATTGTGGTTTTTTCCAGTTTCTCCCTGCCCTAGATCTCTCCTGTCTTTGCTGCCTTTCTCTGTGGCCCAGGAGACTGATCCCTGCCCTTGCATCAGTCAGGCTCCAGTTAATCTCTAGAGGGGCAGTCAATGGGAAGCGCTCCTCATAGCAGATTAAAGGAGGAGAGGGGAATAAGAAGGCTGGGAAAATGTTTCCCTCTCCCTCTATGCTCTGAGTGGCACCCCCAGCCCAACAACTACAGCTCCTTCTCATTTTTCAAGCTCTCTCTGATTCCAGATACATGATTTTCTCCCCCATTTTCCTTTAGACCAGGGTGTGGCATCAACTTCCTGCTGTTGCTAGTCTCTGTGTCTAATACCCTTTCTGTTCCCTACCCAAGTAAATTACATCCTGCATTAAACTCTCTTTTGTTGGAGTTTAATCTGTTTCCAACCAGGTCTTGACTGATCAAATTGTGAACTTGAAAGTACATCAACTTAAACCTTTCCCATTCCAATCGCTTAACTCTGTTGAAATAGCTATGAAAATAACACTCCTTCTTTTTGTATAATTGAGGCTGAAATGAAACAGTTCAACAGTAATGTAGCCAGAAGGGATCCTTAATATTGGTAATCGGGGAGCATATTGATGGTCGTGAATTTTGTACACTGGGGAACTGCGTCTCCTTGCTCCCACTTTGGGGTCACTCTTCTTGCTAATGGAAATGGGACATCATCTGCCCTTTTACTATAGTGAGAACAGAGGACAGAGCAATACTCAAAGGTTAGAGAGCAGTGCCAGAGAGGTAATACCTTGATCTGAGACAAAACGAAAACTCAGTAACACTCATCATGTCTTGATTGAAATGTTTTACATTTTCCTTTTTAAAATTTAATTTTACACAATGGAGTATTACTCAGCCATTAAAAAGAATTCATTTGAATCAGTTCTGATGAGATGGATGAAACTGGAGCCGATTATACAGAGTGAAGTAAGCCAGAAAGAAAAACACCAATACAGTATACTAACACATATATATGGAATTTAGGAAGATGGCAATGACGACCCTGTATGCAAGACAGGGAAAGAGACACAGATGTGTATAACGGACTTTTGGACTCAGAGGGAGAGGGAGAGGGTGGGATGATTTGGGAGAATGACATTCTAACATGTATACTATCATGTGAATTGAATCGCCAGTCTATGTCTGATGCAGGATGCAGCATGCTTGGGGCTGGTGCATGGGGATGACCCAGAAAGATGTTATGGGGAGGGAGGTGGGAGGGGGGTTCATGTTTGGGAATGCATGTAAGAATTAAAGATTTTAAAATTTAAAAAATAAAAAACTAAAATTTAAAAAAAAAATTTAATTTTAATTTAAATTGTTAAAATACTACATTTTAAAATTGTTCATCTTGGTTACTGAGTTTTTTGGTACCCCCTTGTATTTTATACCCAAAGTGGGTGCCTCACTCACCTCCCCCTAGTCCAAACTTTTTAGAAATAGCATGAAAATGGAAAGAAGTTGTTGCAAATTGAAGGACACCCAAGGTTAGACTATAGTGCTGTTATTAAAGATGCAAATTTGGAATTCAGACACACTTACGTGAATTTTTCCCTGCCACTTACTAGTTATGATCTTGGACGAATTTCTTAAACTCCCCCACCCTCAATTTCCTCATTGTAAGTTGAAGTTAATAATATAGGTCAACAAACCCTAATTTATATTGCAATATCCGAGGAGTTCTTAGAACCAAATGATCGTTCATATCTTTGGCACAAACTAATTTGCAGCAAATTCTGACTGAGCTGACGTAAGGCAATTCATAGTCTGTATTTATCCTATACATAAAGCAAATTACCTACAGGGTACTGCCTTAGATCTCACTGGGGGTGCTACAAGCTAATGTTAGACTCACCATTTAGCCTGTCTGAAATCTGAAATTTCTGAATTCAAAAACTTAGATGAGCCCAAGTGTTTCGGATAATGACTGTGAACCTGTAAGAGCTCTCTGTGAGGATTCAATGAGATGCTACATGAGAGGACATCAGAGTGGACCGCCTGGTGACACTAGCTGGAAAACGAACTTTCCCAGAACCCTGGAAACTCAGACGCAGAGATTCCATTTTAGGCCCAGACACAGCTTGCGGGAAGATGAGAACTTGCAGACACTGAGCTGGGTTCTAGAGGCAAAAAAGTTATATAAATCCTTCCAGAAAATGACGTAAACCCTGAATATTAAAGGGCAGTGACATGGCAAGAATGAAGATGCATCCTCTTTGTGTGGCCAGTGCCCCAGGCAGCTATAGGCTCTTGTTAGATTTTGGGGGGAAGCCAAGGAAGCCATGCTGGCATATGCTGTCTGCTCCTGTCCTGCGTGGCTACCTCCCTTCTGATTAGGTTTGCATCTTTGGCTAATTAAATTAGGAATTTCATCTAACTGTGCAGCAGTGCAGTATGTGCCTTGGGAGTGGGTCTCTTCCTATCCATTGTAACCTGGCTGAAGCCCTGCAGTGCTCAATAAACATGGCTTATTAATGTCATCTTAATCATGATTGTTTCCTAACTGGCAACAGGCATTTTTCAAAATTGAAGCTTTCTTAGAAATCAGTTGATTTACTGTATAATCTTTGAGCAATTGCAGATGCAGAGACTAAAATTTCACTGTAATTATGGCTAAAAGCTTGATTGAAGAAAGTGAAAACGTCATCCCAGCCTGGGGAAGGATGGGAACTATATCAGCAGACCATGAATGATGAAGAGACATCTAGACTGGACTATAACAGAGACAATTCCTTTAATGGTAAATGACTAAGGATTTTATCAATTTCCAATAAGAATTAGAAATTAATTTCAAAGCCTGCAGTATATTCTTCAGAGTTCCTTACTTTTAATTATGCTTAAATTAACTGGTAAGAACAGTATAGAGTTTTTATTTCACACGATGGGTTTAGTCATTCTCATTTTTTCTTTTTGCCTACCCATTGTCTTCATAATTTTAGATGATTAATCTGATTGAGGGCCCCATCTGCAACTTTAATCAGAATTAGAGTGCTCAGAATGGGCAACACAGATTAGAGTGACTCTCAATGGTAGCTTTGTATCAGGGAGAAGAATTACTTGTGAAGATGACTCAGTGCATGGATACAAACCCCCCTAGGACTTGCTGATGATGTTAATAAGGAGTGTTCTTAACAGAGTCATTTGACAAGATAAACAATGGAGCACATCACTTGACTTACTGTCCCTCAGCTTTATTTATAAAATTAGGAAGTTGAACTAAAAGCTATTTTCAATTTATTTTCTTTTTTTAGAACTCTTTCTTTGCATTATTTTTAATTGGGAAGCCCAAACATAACATAAAAATAGAGGCTTTCTGTTTGAAGTGGAAGTTGAGGTACAAGTGACCCCTCTTATCCTTAGAGTGTCCACTAAGGCTCCAAAAGGTCTTATGAGAATCAATGGGCTAGATGGTTCCTAAAAAAAAAAATCCTTTTTGCTCCAGCACTCTCTAAATCCACAAACCTATGAGATTCTAATAGTTGCCATTTACTACATGTCTAATGTATAAGGCCTGTAGTATGCATTTATACACAGTATCTTAGTTAAGCTTTAGATAGACCTTTTGCAGGGACAAATATCAATATGATTGGATGGCATCACCGACTCAATGGACATGAATTTGAGCAAACTCTGGGAGATGGTGGACAGGGAAGCCTGGTGTGCTGCAATCCATGGAGTAGCAAAGAGTCGGACAGAACTGAGCCACTGAACAACAAGAAGAGAGACCTTGCAAGGTAAGGGTAGTTCATCCCCTGAAACAGAGTAAGGAACTGAGGCTGTAGAGCTAAGTCACACAGCCAGTAAGTGCATCTCCAGGATTCAAGCTCCGATCAGCTGGTCCCCAAAGCCCATATGCAAACCAGCATGTCTATCAGGGAATCTGAAAGAGGGAAAACCAGCATGGTGAATAAATCACTGGAAAGAGTCTGCCTGAAATTCATCTTAAAAGAACGTGGTTTTATCTTTCAATGTGCTGATATGGTATATCACATTGATTTGCAAATATTGAAGAATCCTTGAATCCCAGTGATAGTTACTCAGTTTTACCAACTTATACCTTAGGAATCCAGATAGCAAATGACTAGGACACTTCTTAGGGGCAGTTACCCGTCTCTGACAATTCCACTGTGGACCCATTTAGGGGAGCAGATAAGGGCATGATATGGCTGCTCCTCCTGCCACGGGAGAGCAGTCCTCAGACAAGAAAAATGGGAAAGTACTACTTCTTTAAACAAGGCATTAGACAGTGAGTCTCTTTTACAGAGAGATGGTCCCAACTGGATTTGAAAAAGATGGCCCTTACTTCTATTTTCTCATTGAAATTCTTAACTATTAAGTACCTGCTTTGGTCATGCTTTATGAGTATGCAAAAATCTGGAAGTCCAAGATGGTAATTTTATTTAGGGTTTTCTATCTACTACTTGGACAAATGACTTCGGTACTAGTTCAGTTTTGTTTGTTTGCTGGTTGATTGTGTTTAATGATTATCTTTCAAGAGCTCTTGGCAGATCTGCCCAGACAATATTTGTAATGTCAAATGTAAATCCAAACATTGGAGAGATCAGAGCATAAATACTAACAATTTTCAAGCAGTGGCCTGAGGTTTTACATAGTTTTATGTAGGTTTTAGAGAAGGGAATGGCAACCCATTCCAGAAGATTTTAGGGCTTCCCAGGAGGCGCTAGTGGTAAAGAACCTGCCTGCCAATGCAGGAGACGTGCGGGTTTGATCCCTGGGTCCAGAAGATCCCCTGGAGGAGGGCATGGAAACCCACTCCAGTATTCTTGCCTGAAGAATCCCCACGGACAGGGGAGCCTGATGAGCTATACAGTCCATAGGATCTCAAAGAGTCAGACACGACTGAAGCAACTTAGCACGCACACATGTAGGTTTAATGTAGTTTATGTAGGTTTTTCATGTAGAGGCCATTTGCTCCTCTCTATAATTCTTTAGGATGGCGGTCCAGATGCCATTGTGTCATTCCTCTTCTGTGCAAGGAGAAACTATATCAGAAGGTTAAGAAACTTGCTCATAATCGTGCAAGTGACAGCATGACTTGAACGCGGGTCTCTGATTTAGAGGCTATTTGCAATAACTTCCCCTGGCCATCGGAAAGTCTCCATTTCAGTCACTGTCGTTTCTCTGTCATTAGCTCCTAGCTCTAACTAGATGAATACGGAGTGGATGCTCTGGAGGTCTGACTGCCCCATTCCTTAAAGCTGCTCACTTGGCATTTCCAGGTGGTACTCTGGGGCATCTGTCTACAGTTAGAGAACTTCTAGGTCTGGTCTGTTTGACAGTGCACAAGGTGGGGAATGAACACCTAATCCTATTAGGCTCACTGTGTTTTATAGATGTGGGGGAGTGATGGGGGGGGGGGGTGGGGAATAAATAGGAAAAAAAACACCCCACAGATTAGGCAGTATATCTTATTTGTAATTTTCTTTACTCCCCAGTCATCTCTTGTAACTGAACCAATAATCTATCTCTTTCTAAATGAGGTTATTTAGCCAGCATACCCAGTGATATTTGTGCCTCATATAATAAATCCTCTGTTCAGAATGATCCTAATAATGCAATCTTTTCAGCTTCGGGGGAGGGAAATTAGACTTCTGTTAGAATAGGCATTTCTATAATTCACTTTCAATCGTTTGACTGTTGGACTGCAAGGAGATCCAACCAGTCCATTCTGAAGGAGATCAGCCCTGGGATTTCTTTGGAAGGAATGATGAAAGTCCAGTACTTTGGCCACCTCATGCGAAGAGTTGACTCATTAGAAAAGACTCTGATGCTGGGAGGGATTGGGGGCAGGAGGAGAAGGGGACAACAGAGGATGAGATGGCTGGATGGCATTACTGACTCGATGGACATGAGTCTGAGTGAACTCCGGGAGTTGGTGATGGACAGGGAGGCCTGGAGTGCTGCAATTCATGGGGCCGCAAAGAGTCGGACACGACTGAGCGACTGAACTGAACTGAACTGGACCACATATGTGGGCTTCCCTGGTAGCTCAGCTGGTGAAGAATTTGCCTGCAATGCAGGAGACTCTGGTTTTATTCCTGGGCCAGGAAGATCCCATGGAGGAGAATACTCCAGTATTCTTGCCTGGAGAACCCCCACGGACAGAGAAGCCTGGTGGGCTACAGTCCATGGGGTCACAAAGAGTCGGACATGACTGAGCGACTAAGCACAGCACAGCACACAGCACAGCCATATACGTGCCTCCATCAATTTTGGATCAGATCTTAGGTTAGATCATTGGGAAAGAATATCAGGATGATGAAATAATAGAACAAACATAACCACAGCTCAGGTGGTATAACACTTTCACCTCTCTCTCCTTAACTTTTCAAACCCAGTTTTGTCCCTATCAACAAATACTAAAATAGCATTATTAAAAGAGATTATTGACCTCCTAACCATCCAAACCATGGCCCTTCTTCAGTTCTTACTATTGGTGAACTCTATATTGCATATGACTCTGGTAATCTTCTTAAAATGGTCTCCTTCTTTGAGTTTGGGGATATGAAGCTATTGCATTTTTTTCATGCTTCTCAAAGACCTGAGTTTTTTTGTGTGTTTTTCTTCACTTGCTACTAATGTTAATTGTTTTTCCTTTTCTATTTACCATCTATTTCAGATGTCACATCTAGTTTCTAGCTCAAATATCGTTATATGGAAGACCTCCAAATAATTATAAACTTCCTAGCCCAAAGAAATAAAACAATGGGAAAAAGATATATAGGCAGTGAGTAATCCACGCACTGCTAGTCACTCACTGGAAAGAGAATCAATGTGTTTCCTGGGAAAGGTATAGATTAGACTTAGAATTTATGAGCTGTTCAAATTTTTATCCTTTGTTAAAGCTAATAGTGGCTCCCTTCTGATTTTGGAGTTTGGGCAAGTTTCTTGAATCCTCTTTACATAAACTTTGCCTCTTTTTTCTCCTTTCTAAAAACATAGGGAATTTTATTATCTGGATTTGATATCTACATTAGTATTAGAGTTATGGAGTTTTGAATATTGACTCATTTCTTTCATGTCATGCTTCATAGTAGTATACCATGCACAGAACAAGACCTAAGCAAGAAAAGCTTACAAAAGCTAAATATGAACTCATATGAAATGTTACAATGAAACTTTATGGTTTATAAAAATATGGATATCCTTCCCAAACCTTTACTTGAATAAAGATTTTTTTAATATATAAACTGAAACATCCATGGTAATTTTGACGGAGAGAGTACTGAAAGGAAGACGGGTCCCTGAGCCAAGTCACAGTTTCATACAGAGGTTTCACAACTTTCTAGTTCAACCTCAGTTTCCCTATTCCTGAAACAGAATTATTATAAATTCCTGTTATGGTTCTTGGGGGCACTAAATGAAATGATGTAAAATGCTTAGAACATTTTAATTCTTATAAACATCAGTTAATCTTACAATAGTGTCTCCATAGTAAAAGAGGAGGACCAGGAGACTAAAATAAATCTAAATGATATAAAAGAAATCAGACTGTGATTTAACTGAAATCAGGAAGCCAACTTCAAAACAGATCAAGATATCTTGTACTGTACTCCTATTCAGTATTGATGACAAGTATAATTACGACCATCGTTTAAGTTTTCTTACTTGCATAATGGGCTTCCCAGGTGGTGCAGTGGTAAGGAACACCCCTGCCAATGTAGGAGAAACAAGAGATGCAGGTCCGATCCCTGAGTCAGGAAGATCCCCTGGAGAAGGAAATGGCAACCCACTCCAGTATTCGTGCCTGGGAAATCCCACGGACAGAGGAGCCTGGTGGGCTACACTCCATGGGGATCACAAGGAGTCAGTCACAACTAAGCAACTGAGCACACATTTGTGTAATAAGGGAACAAGCTAAACAATATGGCAAAATGCAAAATGGTTAAAAGCTCTCATACATGCGACAAGGAAAGTTAAGAATTTAAAGGCTGCCTGGGTGGTTTGTTGCTCTATGCAAGGTTGTCAAATAGGCTTTTGTATACTTGCCTACTTGCACTACCGGATTATTTGATCTTAGCTTTATGGAGTGTGATATTATTAGCCTATGAAATATTGAAAAGAATTGAAAGCCTGGATATGAGCACAGGATAGTTATGAGAACCTGACCAATGAACCTTATCAGGTTTAGATGTAGGAAGGTAAGGGTCAGGTGCTCTGTATCTGCCATCCGTGGTAGTCGGTGGGTATTAGATTGCATTTTCATAACTGTATGGGTAGGGTTCCCCCGCCCCAAGTCTCTCTGAAACAAACCTGAATATAAATGCTATGTGCCCCCTGCAAGTCTTAGTAGACTCAAATCTTCATGCAGTGAAAAGATGTTTCCCCTGCTTCAGAAATCAATCAGTGCAAACAGCAGAGGGAACTTAAACTGCCTCATGTTGGTGTCAAGCTTAAAGGAAAGAAAAATAAAAATATTGATACCTTGCTCCATGAGGATGAATAGCAAAATCCTAGCAACTGACCTTTGACTGAGTAGTTATAGGAAACTGCTCTGTTTGCTCCCCTGAGCCAATTGAATCACAATGCTCTTTGTATCCTGGAAAAATATCAACTTCAGCTAGGAAAAAAAGAATAACTGAAGAGAACGTTTGAACAATGAATGGCTTCCTTTTAACCATATCTTTAGCAGGATAGGCCTAAAAGAGAAGGCCATTGACAAAACTCACAAAACAGCTAACCTATATTAGATTATTCCTAGAAGGTCTTGGATACATCTCCTAGAAAATGAACAAAGAAATCATGACACTATTTAATCAGTTTTCAATTATCTAGAAGTTGATAATCTTATTTGTGGATGGTTCATATCTCTATCCTCCTTCTGCTGTCTCTGGCTGAATGCCTTTTGGCTATTACAGTTCCATTTGCACTTCCATGAGAGGGGGTAGGGAGAAATGTCAGCAGGCATATAAACTGAGAGATCTGCTAAATGAGGCTTATGTATTAACTGTAGATCTAAAAATTCCATGCTTTTCCTGAAGTCATATTATGATGTCCTGCCAGCTCAAGGCTTTGTATTACCAGCATTCGATAAATATTACTATGAAGAAAGTATAGCATAGTGATAAAAAGCCCATGGCATACAATTGGGTTACCTCTGTTCACAACCTATAGCTAAAGTTCAAGTTGAGTGACTGACTCACTAGATCACCTTATGCCTTACTTTCCTTATCTGAAAAATAGCATTGTGATAGATTGTATTGTTCTCAAAATACAGATTGAAGGGGTAAAGTATGGAAATGAGAATGAGCCAAGGGATAGAGACTAATTAAATTCTGCCATGTTCACAGCTCCCAACCAACCATAACAAGGGCAGCTATTTATGGTGGAGAAAATATATACACTTTCCCAAACAGAATGTCCACAGACCATGTGACAGTCTTCCCACACATCCTTTCACTAATGTGATTATGTGATTAGTTCACCATAAAGAAAGTGAATCAATAATTATTGTATGCTCCTCGGCAGGAAATAAATAACAAGTGGGTCAACAGTGGCTTCAAAGAGGAAATTAAAAAATACTTTGAAATGAATGAAAATGAAAATATAACTTTCCAAAACCTTGGGAAGCAGCAAAAGCAGTTTGAAGAGGAAAGCTCACAGCAATATAAGCCTACCTAATAAAAAAGAAAAAGGTAAACAATCTAATTTTACACCTAAAGGAATAGAAAAAGGACAGGCAAAGCCCAAAGTTAGTAGAAGGAAGAAAATAATAAGGATCAGAGATGAAATAGAGACCAAAACAAGCAAACCCAAAACAATAAAAATGATCAGTGGACCTAACAGCTGGTTCATTGAACAAAGAAAACTGATAAACTTTTAATAAGACTCATCAAGAAAGAGTTTGGACCCAAATAAATATAAGCAGAAATGAAAACGAATTACTGATATAACAGAAATACAAAGAATCATGAGACTACTACTAACAGTTATATACAAAATAAATAGGACAACCTAAAAGAAATATATAAATACCTAGAAACTAACAGATCAATTACTAGTAAGGAGATAGAATCAGTAATCAAAAAAGTTTCAACAAACAAAAGTCCAGGACTAAATGGCTTTACTGGTGAATTCTACTAAACATTAAAAGAAAAATTAATAACAATCCTTAAACTTTTCAAAATAATAGAAAAGGAAGAAGCACTTCCAAACTCATTTTATGTGATCAGCATTACCCTGGTACTAACCAAAGACACCACAAAAAAACAAAATTACAGACCAATATTCCTGATGAAGGAAGAACAAAGGTTTGTCTAGTCAATGCTATTGTTTTTCCAGTAGTCATGTATGGATGTGAGAGTTGAATTACAGAGACAGTTGAGCACTGAAGAATTCATGCTTTTGAACTATGGTGTTGGAGAATACTCTTGAGAGTCCCTTGGACAGCAAGGAGATCCAACCAGTCCATCTTAAAGGAAATCAGTCCTGAATATTCATTGGAACGACTGATGCTGAAGCTGAAACTCCAATACTTTGGCCACCTGATGCAAAGAGCTGACTCATTAGAAAAGAGCCTGATGCTGGGAAAGAGCCTGATGCAGGAGGAGAAGCGGGTGACAGAGGATGAGATGGTTGGATGGCATCACTGACTCAACGGACATGAGTTTGAGTAAACTCTGGGAGTTGGTTATGGACAGGGAAGCCTGGCGTGCTGCAGTCCATGGGGTCACAAAGAGTTGGATACGGCTGAGTGACTGAACTTAACTGAACTGAACTGATTCTTGATGAACATAGATGCAAAATATCCTCAGTGAAATACTAGCAAACAGATTCTAACGATACATTAAAAGATTATATACCATAGCCAAGAGAAATTTATTCTGGTGGTACAAGGATGGCTCAACATCCACAATTAAGTCTATATGATACACCACATTAACAAAATGAAGGATAAAAATTATATGATCATCCCAAAAGATGCAGAAAAAGCAAGATTCAATGTCTATTTGTGATAAATACTCTCAACAAATGAGTATAGAGAAGACATACCTCAACATATTAAAAGTCATACAAGACAAGTCCACAGCTAACATCCTACTTAAGAATGAAAAGCTAGAAGTTTTTCCTCTAATATCAAGAACAAGACAAGGATGCCCACTTCCGCTGTTTTTATTCAACACAGTATTGGGAGTGTTAGAAACAAAGCAATCTTATAAGAAAAAGAATTAATAATAATCCAAACTGGAAGGGAATAAATAAAACTATCAGAATATATGATAGAAGAATACATGATAATAGTATAGAAAACTCTAAAGATGCCACGAAAAACCTGTTAGAAGTAATAAATTAATTCAGTAAATTTGCAGGATATAAAATTAATATACAGAAATCATCAAGGAAATGCAAATCAAAACCACAAAGATATCATCTCACACCTGTAAGGGTGGCTACTATGAAAAAGACAAGAAATAACAAACGTTGGCAAGTATGTAGAGAAAAAGACACCTTAGTGTACTGTTGGTGGGAATGTAAACTGATACTGCCTCTACAGAATCAGTACCGAGTTTCCTCAAAAAGTTAAACATAGAATGACTACATGATCCAGTAATTCCACTTTGCGTATTTTTTCAAATAAATAAAAACATTAATTCAAAAATAATTATACTGTCCAAAATTCATAGCAGAATTATGTAAAACAGCCAAGATGTAGAAACAACTTCAGTGTCCATCAATAAATGAGTGGATAAAGAAACTATGGTGTCTTCATACAAGGGAACAATATCCATAGAAAAGAATGAAATCTTACTGCTTATGCTGAGTGAAATAAATCAGACAGAAGATGACAAATACTCTATGTGATCACTTATATGTAGAATCTGAAACAAACAAGCAAAAACAGTTCATGAAGAAACATAACAAAACAAAGGTTGATTGAATAGATACAGGGAACAACTGGTGGGGCCAGACAGGAAGAGAATGGGGAAGATGGGAGAAATAGGTGAAGGGAATTATGGGGTACAAACTTCCGCTTATAAAATAAATGTCACAGCATGTAATGTACAGCATAGGAAATACTGTCAATAATATTGCAATAATTTATATGGCAACAGATGGTAACTAGACCTATTACGGAGATCATTTTGTAAAGTTTAAATTATCAAATCAATATGTCATACATCTGAAACTCACTCGATATTGTAAATCAATTACATGTCAATTTAAAAGCATGCACAAAGAAAGCAGGAAGAAATTAATAAAAAATAAACAATAAAATGGTGAATTAAAACCAGAAAAACCATATATTTAACTAGTAAACATAAGGATGAAGAGTGTGAGGAGGATAATACTTACCACATCCTGAGATTCTCTTCAAAAATCTCTGAAATATTCTTCCTCCTCAAATCTCCAAGATTTTCCTTTCTCCCATTTATACAAAACATAAAATTTTGCTTAGAAATATTACATGCTCCTAAAATGTATTCTTATTTCTAAAATGGATAAAGTGCTCTTAGAATTCAGCTCAGCCAAATTAATGTCACCAGACTCATACTAGATAAGAAGGACTAGCTTTCAAAGAGGAGAAGGTCACTGTTCTCCTGTAGTTCAGTCTAATAGGAAAGAGAGAGCTATACGGAGAAATGCAGTTTTAGGGTAGTCGGCATTAGATAATGGAGTTAAGGAAACAATAATAATAATTTATTGTTTTCCTATTGCAGAAAGACAATCTGCTCTACTCGAGACAATTTACTAAACAAGATTTAGCCAGGAAAAACAAAAACTGAAGTGGCACGATTTGAATTACAATTGTGTATTAATATTGTAAAACCTATGACAAATCACTTAATTTTCTTGTGCCTGAGCTCCCTCATCTCAGAAACTAGGAGAATGACTGTACTCACAGTACTGAGCTCACAAGGTAAGAGGTTCAATGAGATAATGTTCCTGAAAACCCTTTTAAATGTGCTATGTGCAAAAGTTATTTTCATTAACACCATTAGCATCAAAGTGTAAATGATTGTGAATTTCACAAGTATATTTGAAGTTCACACTTCCCTTGCTCTTGAAAACCATCTTTAGTCACCATTTTTTAAGTCAACACTTTCTTAAATGAATAGTGTACAAAGGATCTTGATTCCAAATTTAATAGCTACACTCCTTCATCTTAAAACCATAGTCATACCTCAAATTAGTCCAGTGTGTTGTCCAGAGTGTCAAGTTTTTTGTAACTTAAGTATTGAGGCTCTTTAGGATATGTTGTGTTTACTCTCTTAGACTCCATTATTTAGACATTCGTGTTAATCATGTAATTGTAGTGTGATTACAAAACAATAGAAGTTCTCCAAGCTGACCTCAGGTTAATAGATTCTGTTCATCCACAGCTTTCTGCTACAAGATGAATGCTCATGAATACACCTTTTGAATGCTGACATTCTTTTTCCATATTTAAGTGATATGCTAAGAGTCGGTGTCTATTCCCAAACTCTTTATGTGGGTTTTACTGATAATTATAATTATTGTTATGTACTTAAACTTATCAATATTTGAATAAACTAAAAATGTAAGTGGGAGAAATAGAATTGTTTCCATCAACTTGAGGTCGAATGTCTGAGAATGATTGAAAAATAGGCAATCATCAATTAAAAATTCACTATGAAATGAGTTGCGGACAAGAGAATTGTACGAGGGAAGAAGATAATAAATCCTAAAGGATTCTGAGCCAGTATTGTATCAGAAATATCTCACTTAATATACTTTCAAGAATATGGAGGACTTCCCTGGTAGTCCAGTGGCTAAGACTCTGCGCCACCAATGAAAGGTGCCCAGGTTCCATCCCTGGTCAGGGAACTAGACCCCATGTGCTTTAACTAAGAGTTCTCATGCTGCAACTAAAGATCCTATGTGCCACAACTAAGATATGGTATAGCAAAATGAATAAATAAATAATTTTGAAAGTTAAAAAATTCTCTGATAAAGGAATATGGAAATTTAGGATCATGCCTTATGACTAATGCAATAAAATAAATCAGAAATTTTATCAGTGGACATGAAGAATAGAGGAAGAATAGAGTCTAAATGGCCAAAGAATAGGCCTGAGTACTATCTCAAAAATTGTTGAATGTATATAATTCATGTCTTAATTAACATTTTTTAATGTATATAGGAATCATTTCTATGATTCTGTTTTGACTCTTTTAAATAAACTGACCAATTATGCAGTATTAAAATAGTAGTTTGTAAACTGAAAGTAATTCAAAATGAGAACAAATATTATAAGAACACATACAATTATTTTAAAATTTCACTAAATAAATAAATATGAATTAATTCCCAATTCAGCCTCAGGTAAAATAATAGACACTTTGGGGAATAGAAACATGAGTAAAGTTAAGCAATCACTTTCAAGGCCCGAAAGCTCATAGACCTCCTACAATATGGGAAAGTTCTCAGATCCCTTTGTACCCACTGTAGAACTGTAAGCACAGGGCTTCCCAGCTGGCGCTAGTGGTAAAGAATCTGCCTGCCAGCACAGGAGACATAAGAGACACAGGTTCAATCCCTGGGTGGGGAAGATCCCCTGGAGTAGGGCATGGAAACCCACTTCAGTATTCTTGCCTGGAGAGTCCCATGGACAGAAGAGCCTGGCAGACTATGGTCCATAGGTTAACAAAGGTTTGGACACAACTGAAGTGAGTTACATGCACTCAGAAGTATAAACAAAGAAGAGAGCATTTTTGTTTACTACTCAGTTCTGTATGGATTAAAGTTCCAACCTGCTGCAGTCCTGACCAGCAGTGCACTCTGGAAAACAAACAAACAAACAAAAAAACAAAAAACAAAAAAAAACTGAAGATAACAGGATGAGGCACTCTGTGCTTTGGACCAGCAGCCCCCCTTAGATGGATGTTTATCTCAGGAAGGATTTTAATAAACCCTGATTATTGCATCTTCTCCTACACGGAAAAGCTCTAAGATCATTAAATTGAGATATCGCTTCTTGACTAGCAGTAATCTTTTACCAAGATGTACACTCGCGGGCAGGCTTCTCCAGTGGCTCAATGGTAAAGAATCCACCTGCAATGCAGGAGACTTGCAGGAGATGTGGGTTCGATCCAGTGGTCGGAAGATCCCCTGGAGCAGGAAACGGCAACCTACTCCAATAGTCTTACCGGGATAATCCCATGGATAGAGGAGTCTGGCGAGCTACAGTCCATGGAGTCACAAGAATTAGACATGACTGAATGACTAAACAGCAATCAACAAACACTGAGGGTGTGCATTTCCTAACCCCCAAATCATACATCAGCTGGCTTCTCCCTGCTTTTCAGACCAGCTTCCTCAACTGAATGGCTGTCATCTGGGCTTCAGTCCTCAGTAAGACCCTGAATAAAACGTAACTCACAACTCTCACATTGTGCATTTTTCTTTCAGTCCACACCCCTGAAGTTGTGCAGATCACAATTGGCATAACCTTTTAGAGTGGTTATAACATGGTCAAAATGAAATACATCCTTGATTTTGGTGAACCAACCAGACTCCAGCACTAAAATATCTGATATTTTAGAGTCTGTTTTCTACATCAGCCACATTAACCTTTTTTACTGATAGGAATTTTCATTACATTCCTACCACTGTCTAAGTAGGAACAAGTAGAAAATACAGTGATTAACAATTTCTGAATTATTTTCATATGATGGAAGGCCCTGGAAGGATTTTAAGGTTAATGACATAATCCAGTTTACATTGTAAACTGACTCAGATTACAAGGAGAAGAAAGGGTTAGAATGGGAAGAAAAAGAAAATCAGAAATGATGCTAATATGTTCTGTTATCTCCAGGTTTCTGAAATTGTGTTATCATATTTAAAATGTGGTGAGCACATTTCAACTTCCTTATCCTGGATTCTAAGCTCCTTGATATTCAGTTCAGTTCAGTTCAGCTCAGTCGCTCAGTAGTGTCCGACTCTTTGCGACGCCATGAATCACAGCATGCCAGGCCTCCCTGTCCATCGCAACTCCTGGAGTTCACTCAAACTCACGTCCATCAAGTCGGTGATGCCATCCAGCCATCTCATCCTCTGTCTTCCCCTTTTCCTCCTGCCCCCAATCCCTTCCAGCATCAAAGTCTTTTTCAATGAGTCAACTCTTCACATGAGGTGGCCAAAGTACTGGAGTTTCAGCTTTAGCATCAGTCTTTCCAAAGAAATCCCAGGGCTGATCTCCTTTAGAATGGACTGGTTGGATCTCCTTGCAGTCCAAGAGACTCAGGACTCTCAAGAGTCTTCTCCAGCACCACAGTTCAAAAACATCAATTATTTGGTGCTCAGCTTTCTTCACAGTCCAACTCTCACATTCATACATGACTACTGGAAAAACCATAGCCTTGACTAGACAGACTCTGTTGGCAAAGTAATGTCTGTGCTTTTGAATATGCTATCTAGCTTGGTCATAACTTTCTTTCCAAGGAGTAAGCGTCTTTTAATTTCATGGCTGCAGTCACCATCTGCAGTGATTTTGGAGCCCCCAAAAATAAAGTCTGACACTGTTTCTACGGTTTTCCCATCTATTTCCCATGAAGTGATGGGACCAGATGCCATGATCTTCGTTTTCTGAATGTTGAGCTTTAAGCCAACTTTTTCACTCTCCTCTTTCACTTTCTTCAAGAGGCTTTTTAGCTCCTCTTCATTTTCTGCCATAAGGGTGGTGTCATTTGCATATCTGAGGTTATTGGTATTTCTCCCGGACATCTTGATTCCAGCTTGTGCTTCTTCCAGCCCAGCGTTTCTCATGATGTACTCTGCATACAAATTAAATAAGCAGGGTGACAATATACAGCCTTGACATACTCCTTTTCCTATTTGGAAGCAGTCTGTTGTTCCGTGTCCAGTTCTTAACTGTTGCTTCCTGACCTGCATATAGGTTTCTCAAGAAGCAGGTCCTTGATATTAGGAATCACAAATCCCACTGCTTGATAATATATGGCCCAGAATTTTCTAGAATTATCTTTAAGAGTTTGTCCTGAAATTTCTGTATACAGTATGTCCAATAGTGTTGGTGACTTAGACAGTAAAGAATTTGTTTGCAATGCAGAAGACCCGGGTTACATCCCTGAGACTGGAAGATCCCTCGGAGAAAGAAATGGCAATCCACTCCAGTATTCTTGCCTGGAGAATCCCATGGACAGAGGACCCTGGTGAGCTACAGTCTGTGGGGTGGCAAAGAGTCCCCACGACTGAGTAACTATCACTTTCACTTTCCTGTATACAGTAAACAACATGCCAGAAATTCTAATAGGGCTTCCCTGGTAGCTAAGCTGGTAAAGAATCTGCCTGTAATGTGGGAGGCCTGGTTTGATCCCTGGGTTGGGAAGATCTCCTGGAGAAGGAAAAGGCTATCTGTTCCAGTATTATGGCCTGGAGAATTCCATGGACTATGTAGTCCATGGGGTTACAAAGAGTCAGACACGACTGAGCAATTTTCATTTCTCTTCACTTCAAATGGCATCTTGCCACATCTTGCACCCAGAATCAACGTATACCCTTCCTCATTCTGGTTCAGAATATATGGCCACTGACTCAGGAAATCTAACACATCATAAGTTTAACTAATCACCTATTTTTAAAACTACATTCAGGTAACTTTTGAAAAAGTGAAAAGACAAAAATAAAATGATATAAATTCTTTGTCATTTTCAGCTACTTCCCTAAAACTAGACACATTTGCTATTTATCTTTTTTTTTTTTTTTTTTTTGACTCATCAGCAAATTTTCAAGGCAATTTGAGTTCACTTTTTGTGAAAGAGTCTTCAGGAAAATATTCTGTCAAGGGCTTTGGGACAATCAAGATAAATGACACTTCTACATTTCACTCATACTAATTACTCTTTCATGAATCTGCCCAAAAGAATGCATTGCTAGGCTTCTCGGTATACAGTCCTAATGGTGCTACCTTCTGAGTCCTCTCTGCTTCATGCATTATCACTTCATGCTCTATCCTGTTCCTTCCATTCCACCTGAAATTCTCTTCTTGGAACAATTCTGCTTAGGATTTTGGATACTAGAGATTAAAATTTTGAAAGAATGAAATAACTGATTTTTCATGCAATCTTCCTCACTGTCATCTCATAGACATTGATAGTTTTCTATTTCTTCACCTAAAACTTAGGTCATCTGTATAGATATATATATATATATCCTCCCCAGTGAAATTGGCTTCTTCAAAGCCAGTTTTCACAACTATAAGTGGAAGAGTTGAATCCCATGTCCACCAAAGTCCTTTCAAATTCTCTGGCACTATTGTTGCAGGAAGGGGTACCCCTTCCAGGGCCCCAAACTGGGCTCTTGTCTAACACTTGGAAATGAATTGTCCGAGGAGACACACGTGCTGACAAAACAAGAGATTTTATTGGGAAAGGGAAGCCAGGTGGAGAGCAGTAGGGTATGGGAACCCAGGAGAACTGCTCTGTCACATGGCTTCCAGTCTTGGGTTTTATGGTGATGGGATTAGTTTCTGGGTTGTCTTTAGCCAATCATTCTGACTCAGAGTCCTTCCTGGTGGTGCACGCCTTGTTCAGCCAAGATGGATGCCAGAGAGGAGGATTCTGGGAGGTGGTCAGACAGGTGGTGTCTCCTTTTGACCTTTCCAGAACTCTTCTGATTGGTGGAGGCTAATTAGTTCCCTGTTCCTTACCAGGACCTCCTGTCGTAAAACAACTCATGCAAATGGTTACTATGGTGCCTGGCCAGGGTGGGCAGTTTCAATTAGCGTGCTTCCCCCTACACTATGAGCATATCTTTTATATTTGTTCTCCTTAAAATCATTTTTTAAATTACTACTGTAAGGTTAGGTATTATTCTTGATATTGGAGAAACAGCAGTGACTGAGTGTATAACAAGATTCCAGCAGGAAAAGAAAACTTTACCACAGATTATATATATATCATGGATTTGGAGGAATTTAAGGTTACCCAAATTCTGTTTGCTATCAATATTTTCCAAAACCCACACAGATAATATGAAAGAAAAGAAATATTAGAATGAAATAATGGTATGGTAAAACTATCAAAGAATATGGTTTTTTATTGGAATATAATTGCTTTACAATGTTGTGTTAGTTTCTGCTGTACCACAACATGAATCAGCCGTATGTATACATGCATTTCCTCCTCTTGGGCCTCCCTCCCATCCTCCCCCAACCTCTAGGTCATCAGAGAATAGGTTTTTAAACTTTCTCTAAACTACACAAGAATAGAAAGGAATTATAAATAAGATTAAAATTTGATTGATAATTTGATGTGATTGATGTGGTGGGAAAAATGACAAGGTCAGAGCTGAGCTTTGGTTTTTCCACCTTTCTATATTTGCTAGAACTTCAGATAATGAGGGTTTGTTGTAAAAATATATATGGAAAAAAGAACTAAGGCAATTTTTCCTAACCAATAAAAGATATATTCTGCACCTCAAAGGAGAGGAATAGAGTTTGAGAATTAGAAGATGATTTAGGATCCAAAGTCATTTTGCCACCAACATTAACTTGTCATTCTTTAGTTAGACAATCTCTTGCCAATGTTATGACTCAGCTCCTCTCTCTAGCTCTACTGCTGGCTATCTTTTAGTTTCTGTTTAGTCATGACATCTGCACTCTGAACTTGAATGCATTCACAACCTCCTCATATTCAGTCTCTCTTTCAGCCACTGCCATCTCTGTTACCTGACTTTCGTGTCTTTTCCAGCGTCAGGTTTCATCACCAATTGGAACACTCTCTTTGTATTTTGCACTCAAATTCTCCAGCAGAGAGAATCAGATGAGTGTTCTTCAGTCATCTTTTTGTTTGGGCAGTGTTCTCATGCCAGATTTCTCATGGGCTGCTACTAGCCAATAGATGGATCCATAATACAACAGTCTGTTTTCCAGCTCTGACTTAATCTGCTGCTGGTGGTGGTACCCAATCATGTGGTAACTGCCTGTGCTGTGTTATTCACGTCCATCTATCAGCACCTAGAGCTGTGCTGAGAGCCTAGACTTCCTCCTGAGTGAACTTGGCTTCTCTGAGGCTTCATTTCCACATCTATAATAGGAAAAGTTGGATCATATATGCTTTAAAATTCTAAAGTCCTTTAAAATTCTTTAAAATTAAAGTCCTTTAAAATTCTAAAGTACTGAGTATATATTTTGTATTTGTGCTCTTTAAAAAAATCTTTTAGTTACTACTGTGAGATTAGGTATTATTCTCAATGTTGGGGAAACAGCAGTAACTGAGGCAGACCAAGTGTATAACAAGATTCCAGGAGGAAAAAACAACAACAACAACAACAACACTTATGTGTTATGTGTGAAAGTGGCTCAATCGTGTCCAACTCTTTGTGACCCACGGGCTGTAGCCTGCCAGGCTCTTCAGACCATGAGATTTTCCAGGCAAGAATGCTGGAATGGGTTGCCATTTCGTTCTCCAGGGGACCTTCCCAACCCAGGAACGAACCCAGGTCTCCTGCCTCGCAGACAGTTTCTTTACCATCTGAACCATCAGGGAAGCCTACCCTTTATGATACAAATTAAATTGTTTTAATGAAAGAGCTGCTTAGATTATATTAAGAAATGTTTAGGGAATAGATAAGGAAAGTTGAGCAGCAAGAGTGAGAAGCTACGACAACATCTAATGTTGGGCAAGTGGGAGATGACATTAAACCAATGAGACTTTGAGGCTTAGAGGAAGAGATGCCTGGAAGAAACAATAGTCACGGGGTACAGATATTGCCCAAAGATATGGAAACTGCAGGAAAAAGTTTTTCAATACCTCTCCTCACACTCTAGTTTACCAGGGTTTCCAACCAGCCAAATACAACTGAAAATATGAGAGAAAACGATTCAAAGTGATACAGTCTTTAGCCTTACAGAGAACAATGCAGAGCCAAGAAAATGGAAAATGGTTGCAGGAGGGGGGACCAAATGGAAAATAATCGGTGCATGGATCTTACCGTCAAGTGGAGTCAACCGATAACAAAATTAAGCTAAAATAAATACAAAAGAAAACAATAAACGTTTAGTTCATTATTCTTTTCTTTTATGGTTTACCACAAGACGTTGAATATAGCTCCCTGTGCTGTACAGTAGGATCTTTATGTTTATCCATTCTATATGCAATAGTTTGCACTTGCTAACCCCAAAATGCCACTCCAACCCTCCTCCCCACCCCACTTGCAATCACAACTCTGTTCTCTATGTCTATGAGTCTGTTTCTGTTTCATAGATAAGTTCATTTGAGCCATATTTTAGATTTCACATATAAGTGCAATATGGTATCTACTATGGTATTTGTGATGCCATATGGTATAGTATCATATGGCATTTGCCTTTCTCTTTCTGACTTACTCCACTTGTGATAATCTCAGGTTCATCCATGCAGCTACAAATGGCATTATTTCATTTTTATGGCTCAGTAATATTCCATTGCATATGTATACACACACACACACACACACATACAGACACCCCACGTCTTCTTTATCCATTCCTCTTCCGATGGATTTTTAGCTTGTTTCCATGTCTTGGCTACTGTAAATAGTGCTGCTGTGAATGTAGGGGTGCATGGATCTTTTGAATTATAGTTTTTTTCTGGATATTTGCCCAACAATAGGATTGCTGGATCCTCCAGAAACTCTACTTTTAGTTTTTTTGAGGAGCTTCCATAATGTTTTCCATAGTGGCTGCACCAATTTACATTCCTACCAACAGTGTAGGAGGATCCCTTTTCTCCATACCCTCTCCAGTTCAGTCACACTCTTCTCTTTTAATACCTGTCAGTTCTGCATAGCTTTTGAAATTTATAAAATAGAAATCTTATATTCATTCCTTTCAGTCTTACTTTTTACACTCAATAATGCTTTTTAATATTTACCCATGGTGACACACATTGTTGTAGTTCAACTTCACTGTTAAAAATGCTTCATTTTATGAATATTGTATAATTTGTTTATCCATTTTCCTAAGGACATTGTGTTATCGCCAATTTGTTGCTATTATGATACTGGTGCAAATATTCATCTATCTCTGTTTTGGATACATAAGCAGGTATATTTGTGATATATAATGCATGCAAGAATAGAATTGATATATTATGTAGATTGTGCATGTTAAACTTCATAAAATGGTACCAACTTGTTTTTCTTACTGGCTGTATCTGTGTATACTCTCACCAGCAACATTTAAGAGCTTCCCTTGATTCCTGGACTCTCTATCATTAGATACTATGGATTAAATGTTTGTATCTCTCCCCAGATTTATATGTTGAAATCCTAGACTCCAAAGGGATGCTTACAAGTAGTCCTGAATTATAACTCGAGACATCACCATGATAAGAAAATGAGATGGACACTCAGCCTAACAGCTACTAAGACTTACTACTAATAGAACATCATTTATAATATAAACTGTATAGTATTAACACAAAAATAGAAAAATTGACCAACAGATCAAGATGACTGTGAGACAGACTCACATTTCAGAGTTTATTATATAATAAAGATGATGCCACAAGTCAGACTGTTTAGTAAATGATGATAGGAATACTGTTTATTTAGAGAAAAATTCATACATACTATCACCTACAAGAATGAAGTCCAGATTTATCAGAGAAATAAATCAAACCATAAGGGCAGAAGATAATGTACCTTAGGGTTAGGGAAGAACTTCCTAAACAAAATTCCAAAATCATCGTTAATAGCTTTAATCACATCAAATTAAGAATTTCTGTGAATCAAGCTAACATAAAAGCTGGTGCAGAAAGATGAGTTTGTCCATGTCTAGAATCACAAGGAAATTATTATCTAGATATACAAGAAACTCATGTAAATGAAGAAAGCATAAGAATCTCAAATTTCAAAAATGAGTAAAAGATATTTGAGTCAATTCAGAGTCAAAGAAGCCCAAATATATAATCAGTGACGAAAATCATTAGCAATCAGAGGAATGCAATTTAAACTAAAAAAAGAGAAATATTGCTTTAGATCCATCATATTCTAAAAACAGAGTATTGAGTGAAAAACCATCATATTCCAAATACAGAGTATTGAGTTTAAAAAAAGAGAAATCCAATGCTATCCACACAAATCACAACTCATGAAATAACTCATGGCTTACACTAATACCTTAGAAAAGAATACACAGCAAATATGCTGTGAGGAGTTAGGAGTGGAGTGGAGCAGAGGCCTTGCAAAGAACAATGATTCCAGATGCCCAGAACTGCAGAGGGTTACTAGGAGCCCTCAGCTCTCTAAAACAAAGCAAGACCACAACACCCACTTGAAATCCTACTGCGTCATCTTAAATTCCCAGTTCCATCGTGAGAATCCTATGCACCGGACACCCAGCTCAGGAACCCACCATCATCTGAGCTCTTCATTTCCCTGGGAATCTCTTGGTTCCTCACAGTCATAATCATCCTTCTATAGGCTGAGAGTAAAATGACTCTTTATGTAGTGTTCCAAATATCTATATTCTTATGGAAATATAGCACCAGAATAAACAAGTGACAATTTTTAAAAAAATAATTGCAATTTTAACCAAAACTTTTTTTCTCATCGTTCCCCACAGCTTCCCCCATCCCAATCCATTCACTCAGTAGAATTCATTGCCTTGGGGAAGAGATCATATAGCAGAGAAGCAGAGAAAAATTTTTGGTGTTAAAAGCATAACTATAAAGTAAGTGGTCATGTATGGATGTGAAAGTTGGACTGTGAAGAAAGCTGAGCGCCAAAGAATTGATGCTTTTGAACTGTGGTGTTGGAGAAGACTCTTGAGAGTCCCTTGGACTGCAAGGAGATCCAACCAGTCCATTCTAGAGGAGATCGGTCCTGGGTGTTCATTGGAAGGACTGATGCTAAAGCTGAAACTCTAATACTTTGGCCAACTCATGTGAAGAGTTGACTCATTGGAAAAGACTCTGATTCTGGGAAGGACTGGGGGCAAGAGGAGAAGGGGATGACAGAGGATGAGATGGTTGGATGGCATCACTGACTCGATGGACATGAGTTTGGGTGAACTCCGGGAGTTGGTGACGGACAGGGAGGCCTGGCAGGCTGCAATTCATGGAGTCGCAAAGAGTCAGAAACGACTGAGTGACTGAACTGAACTGATAAAGTATATAACTTCTAAGCCATAAAACATTATCTTTGGGAAGCCAGAGAGAGAGAGCCGGGCCAGCCTGTCCTCAGATTACAAAAAGGTGACCAGGACTGTGGGGAACAAGCAGAGTCACAACAGAAGCTGAGTTTAGGTGACAGTGCATTCCTGAGCCCTGCATCCTATAGAACGGTCTCCCCAGAGGGAACTGGGAATCACAGATCCAACGGAAGTGGGCCCCAGTCCCAGGGGAGCACCTGGAGCCAGCAAGATCCCTGTGTCCTATCCCTCAGCCTGGCTCCCCAGCGTGGCACCAGAACAGGCCTGAGGCCACCTCACAGAGCATTTTGCAATCACGCAGCAAGAGCTGTGTGCCCGAGAGCAGAGCCAAGAGGGCTGCTCTGAGAGCCATTTGGAAGTTCATGGTAGATGCACAGTGGTCCAGAGTCAGGATGGGAATAGGGACCCCTCCTATGAGTCTAGGTGGATGAAGAGGGATTTCAAGGAAAGGCCTTCTTCATCCTGCCTTAAGTTCTGACCTATCTCTCAGACATCACTCTGCAGAAAGGACAGGGCACTCCGCTAAATGCATGGGCTCTCCACGTGGGACTATCTCACCCCATAGCAGACATTTGGCAATATCTGGAGACCTGTTTTGTGGTCACAACTGGGAAGTGCTACTGGAATCTGATAGGCAGAGGTCAGAGATGCTGTTGAACACTCTATGGTGCACAAAGTGAAAGTGAAAGTGAAGTCGTTCAGTCGTGTCCGACTCTTTGAGACCCCCATGGACTATAGCCTATCAGGCTCCTCAGTCCATGGGATTTTCCAGGCAAGAGTGCTGGAGTAGATGGCAATTTCCTTCTCCAGGGGATAGTCCCGACCCAGGAATCGAACCCGGGTCTCCCGCATTGCGGGCAGACAGACGCTTTACCGTCTGAGCCACCAGGGAATGGTGCACAGAACACCCCCAAAACAAAGGATCACCCAGCCCCAAATGTCAGCAATATCAGGGATTAGAAACTCTTCTCCAAGCTGAGATTAGATCTTGACCACTCGGCACAAGAAAAGATTTATCATGTACAATGTAATTGTTCATCTGTTTTAAATATAGAAATTTACACCAAGTTCATGGACTAAAATGTGGAACCACTAGCTTATGGTCAGGAATATATCTGTTCTTTCATATAAAATAATCAACAATGATCAGTTTTACATTTAATGAAATGGTTTTGAATTGGGAAGAAAGGCTTAAGTAGCTTTAAAGCAAGATAAAGCACCTCACTTACAAGGGGGAAAGAGAATTAGAGACGAAGACAGATGCTAGAAACTTACAACAGTATCTGAAGCAAATGAGAGAAGGATAGTGGGCAAGAGGAAAAATAAGCAGGTTAGTCATCCACGGAGTAACATTCAGAAGAGAAGGATGATATGGGGACCGTGAGCATCCTTCAGAGAGATGAGATGGGTTTTCGTCCAGAATCTACAATCAAAGTTTACTAAGAAGGTGACCAGAGAACTTCAGGTCAACAGCAACATCCATCCCATCAACATCCCGGGAGAATATCAGCAAAGGGAAAAACTGGAAGGGCTTTCCAAAATAGCACAGTGAAAGCAAAAGCCAAAAAACAATGAAGAGAAGGGAAAAAATGGGAAAAGAGAAGAGAAGGAGGAAGAGAGAGAGAGAGAAAGATTCAGAAACAATTTCAATGAGTAATAAAAGTCAGTCTGATGTTAATGACATGCCAAAATGCTCCATTTTTATGCAAAAGCAAATAACTGTGAAGTATCCCCAGCATAAACACTGATTAAAAGAGATTAAATGTCTTGGGATGAAATGTCATAATATTACGCAGTGTCAGTTTGCGGTGTTCTCAAAATGTTAATGACCTCCAGCTTCAGCTGCTTCCATTACCAGCAATCTCAAGGGAGAGCAACCTCAGCTCTGGGGCTCCCAGGAGGAGCTCAGAGCCTCATTCCATCTCCTCGCCATTAATAGATAAAATTTCACTGAAAATGATATGGTGACATTTGGCCATAATTCAGAGGGGACCACACATTTTAAAAAGAATTTTTCTTTTATCAGAAAGTGCTTGAGTTTATCTTACCATTTCAATAATCTTCCAGACCTGATTCAGTCAGTCTTCAGTGCTCTTTGGAATAATAGTTTTCTATTCTCTAACAGTGACATTTCCCCAGCAACGGTAGCATCTGCAGAAAATTTAGGAAGTGAGAGTTCATCATTTTACAAACTAATTCTGGAGCAAAAGCGTGGGTCAGGATGAATTTATAACTGTTTCATCAGGACTGATCCCAGAATTCTTCATGAAGTGTTAGTGTACTCTGAGGGGCCACGCCCCCTCATTTACTTTAATAAAAATCATTAGTACTTCCGAGCTCCAAGACTATTTTTGCCTCCAAGCCAAATAGAATAGGCTAACACCCTGTGGTCGTTTTATAGATTAGTCATTCTCTCCCACCTAATCTACTGACCCAGTTTCTCTCACACAGCCAGTACATGTGCCTTGCCATCCAACTGGCGACACTTCTGAACATAGGAACCTCAGTGGGTATGTATGTTGCCCAGTAATATCTATGCCTCTGCAGTACAAAAGTGGGTTTTCCTTGTGGCTCAGATGGTAAAGAATCTGCCTGCAATGCAGGAGACTGGGGTTTGATCTCTGGGTCGGGAAGATTCCCTAGAGAAGGAAATGGCTTCAGACATTTATGATTGGTGCAATTTTGTCTGCCTTTATTCAACAAACGCTCATTGAGCTTTTAGTAAGCGCAAGCTTCTAATCAATCTCTCCTCTCAATAAATTTCTAACATCAGGAGTGGGGTCGGGGTGAGAGAAAGAAAAACATGGTGCTGCAGGACAGATCAATGCCTCTTCTAAGGCCAATCACAGTCCTCAGTGGGCTTCCCTGGTAGCTCAGCTGGTAAAGTGTCTGCCTACAATGCGGGAGACACGGGTTCAATCCCTGGGTTGGGAAGATCCACTGGAGAAGGAAATGGCAACCCATTCCAGGACTCTTGCCTGGAAAATCCCATGGATGGAGGAACCTGGTAGGCTACAGTTGATGGGGTTGTAAGGAGTCGGACAAGACTGAGCCACTTTACTTTCACAGTCCTCAGTAACTAACATATGATGAGAAGTCTCTTAGCTGGAGACTTCAGGGAAAACCTCGGGGTGGGTCGGTTATATAAAAATGAACCTTGTAAATTTTGACAGAATGTTGACTGACATGCACTGGATGAAACAATCTATAAGCCCTATCTGAACAGAGTAGCCTACGGCCACATGTGACTCTTAGTTAAGTAAACTGAAATAAAGGTCTTTTCTAGTGGCTCAGGTGGTAAAGACTTCACCTGCAGTGCGGGAAACCCAGGTTCGATCTCTGGATCGGAAAGATCCCCTGGAGAAGGGAATGGCTACCCACTCCAGTATTCTTGCCTGGAAGAGTAGAGGAGACTGAAGGGTTAAAGTCCATGGAGTTGCAGAGTTGGACGTGACTGAGCACAGCTGCACACACACACTGAAATAAAATTTAAACTCCAGTCACACAAACTTCACTTCAGGTCTCACTAGCCACATGTGGCCAGAGGTGACCATATTGGATAGTGTAGAAGAACATGCCCACACTGCGAAAAATTCATTGGACAGCTCTGTTCTAAGTCAAAGAAATGGGATAATAACCCTGAGAGACTACAGGCATTTTACAGATATTTAGAAATTAGCAAATACTCCCCATTGGCTGGCATATAGGTTGAGAATCAAACAGTGGTGGTAGATAAGACTGAAAAGAGAATTTGAAGTCAAGTCCAGTGATTCTTGAACACATTCAGGTGGAATCAAGGATTTGTTCGAGGCCGAGGTCTGCGACTCAGAAGGATTAATGTTTGATAATGTGCAGAATGATGACCTGGAGAAACCACTCGGCAAGGATTTAATCCTGGCTGCACGTTAGAATCACCCAAGGGGCTTCTTAAAATCCCAGTACCCAGGCCATACCTGAGAAGAACTAAATCGGAATCACTGGAGGTGAGACTCAGGCAAAAGTAATTTTTAAACCTTCCCAGGTGAGTCCAACGTGCCAAAGGACTTAGGGATAACCAATGTTTTTACACGCCAGCATCCCTTCTCTCACTTCTGTCAATGATAACCTCTGTCCTTATTATGAACTTCCCCTTATCATTTCTGCTCAATCCTGCTGGAGTTGCCACTCCTAATAAGTTGACTCCCTGACCACTAGAAGTAGCCTGGGAACCAAATTTTGACAAATCACAATACCCAGGTAATACTGGTCATGGTGGTTGGCCCAGATTTAGACTACAGTCCAAGTCAGGCAAGGAAGAACCTGATCTGGGATTCTACATACTGCTGGTTAGAAAGGTTCTCAAGTCCATCTAGAAGGTCAACATACTTGGATGATGCTGGTCTGAACATCTCTGTGAATGTGTTCCCTTCTATGCTTCATCACCACCATCACTCCATTGCAAGGTAGAAAGCCACTCACATAAGAACATTACAACATTCATAGGTACAAGCACAACTACGAGCTCCCTTTTGAATCTGTTTAAAGGATTGATCAAGATTGGGGATCATGGACAGTTCTTGACCTATTTCCACCTTGAAAAGCACAACCAATGTCCTACTCAGTTACTTTGGCCAGTCATTCCCAGGTATAAATTAATG